>NC_037671.1:136775837-136887950 GCF_003255815.1 Theropithecus gelada | reverse complement strand
AGGGAGGGAGGGAGGGAGGGAGGGAGGGAGGAAGGAAGGAAGGAAGGGAAAGAAAGAGAGAAAGGAGGGAGGGAGGCAGGAAGAAAAAAGCAAAGGAGGGAGGGAGGGAAGGAAGAAAGAAGGGAGGGCAAGAGGGAGGGAAGGAAGAAAGGAAGGAAGGAAGGAAGGAAGGAAGGAAGGAAGGAAGGAAGGAAGGAAGGAAGGAAGGAAGGAAGGAAGGAAGGAAGGAAGGNAAAGAAAAGAAGGAAGGAAGGAAGGAAGGAAGGAAGGAAGGAAGGAAGGAAGGAAGGCACGGTGGCTCACGCCTGTAATCCTAGCACTTTGGGAGGCCCAGGTGGGCGGATTGCCTGAGTTCAAGAGTTTGAGACCAGGCTGGGCAATATGGTAAAATTCCATCTCTACTAAAATACAAAAAAAAAAAAAAAAATAGCCAGTCGTGGTGGCACGCATCTGTAGTCCCAGCTACTTGGGAGGCTGAGGCAGGAGAATTGCTTGAACCCGGGGGGCAGAGGCTGTAGTGAGCTGAGATCGTGCCACTGCACTCCAGCCTGGTGACAGAGCAGGATTCCATCACACACACACACACACACACACACACACACACACAAAAGCATAAGGAAGGTTTCAGGTAGAGAAAATGAATTCCATTCTGAGCATACTGAGATTGGTGCAAGGGTGTCTTTCGGGTATAATATTTCTGCAGTTGGAAATTCAGGTCTAGAGCTTATTAGAATGGCCTTGACCAGAGATGAAGAGTTCAGTCACGTACAGAAGCAATAATGAAAGCCAGGTCAGTAATCAGATCCGGAGGAAATGATAAAGGGAGAAGAAAGAATGCCAAAGGCAGAATGTCTCCCTGTATTAAGGGGGCCACATCAGAAAGCTAAGAAGAGAAAAAGAGAAGAATGCTTCTGTAGAAGAGAAGGTCTCGAGAAGGAAAAAAACGCTACATGGGGATTAAAAAGACTAAGCCCTCACTGGATGTAGTGATTTGAGGTGACTGGGGAGCTCCTTGAGAGCATTTTGGCATTACGATGAGAACCTAAACCTTATAGAAAGGGTTACGAATTGAGGGAGTAATGGCCAAGAGGGAATGAGAAAGATAGGTAACTTAAGAAATCACAGGCCAGGTGTGGTGACCCACGCCTGTAATCCCAGCACTTCGGAAGGCCGAGGTGAGCGGATCAGAAGGTCAGGAGTTCGAGACTAGCCTGACCAACATAGTGAAACCTCGTCTCTACTAAAAATACAAAAAAAATTAAAGCAATAAAAAAAAACAAGCCCCTGTAGTCCCGGCTACTAGGGAGGCTGAGGAGGGAGAATTGCTTAAACTCGGGAGGTGGAGGTTGCAATGAGCCAAGACCACGCCATTGCACTCCAGCCTGGATGACAGAGTGAGATTTTGTCTCAAAAAAATAAAAAAAGAAAGAAAAGACAGAAAGAAATTGCAGAATAGAGGGAATTTTCTCATTTTTAAGGGGCAGGGTTGCCTAAGCTTTTTTATAGGTTAACGGAGTGATTGTGGATGCAAGTCAAAGGGAGAATAGTTGATAATTAAAATTTCAAAGAAGATGCGGGGACTGGGGTCAGAAGTCTGGCTGTTAATGTTGGAAGATAAATTGCTACAGCCTTTTTATAAAGTAATGTGAAAATACTGAAATTTTAAATATGTATATTCATATATATGCATAAAATTGTAAATTGCCTTCTACCCAGGCAATTTCAGTAATATGATTCTATCCCACAAAAAAACTCATGCAAATATTCAAGGATATTCATTATATTAGTTGCAATAGGAAAAAATGGAGAACCCAAGTGTCCTTCAATAGACAAATGTTTAAGTAAATTATGGTAAACCTCTTCTACAGAACACCAAGCAATTACTAGAAACAATGAGCAAAATGTGTACGTACAAAAATGGAATGAAACTCAAAATATCCCTCCACTGCATTGTGAGTTCCACTGTGGCAGGGACCGTATCTGCTTTCTCATCCTTGTATTTCTCATCCTTGTATATCCATGCCCTGGCATAGAGCTTGACCCACAGTTAGTAAGTGTTCAATAAATACCTATTGGATGAAATAGAATGTTGAGTTTTTAAAATATGTTGCAGAATAGCATGTATAATGTGATTAACATTTGTTTTACAGATATATATTTAAAACATATATATATAAAACATTATATAACAGATATATATCATATATATATTGGATAAATGTGATACATATATGTAAACATTCTGGAAGAACACCCAGCAAATTAAAATAGTTATCTTTATAGAGTAGGATTGGATGAGAAGTAATTTTTTTAATGAATTATGTATTAGTAAACTTTTCCAAATATGAATTTTATTCATAATTTCAATCTATCAAGAAAATATATAAAATCACTGAAGAAAAGGGAAAAAGAGTGCAGCAGGATAAGTTAGCCTTTGCAAGAGTCATGTGCAAAGGCTCTTCCTGAAAGAGAGTAGTGAATGACAGAGAAGTTACAGGAAGGAGTCAAAATAGGGAACAAAAGCATGTGTCTCAATAAAGCAGGAGCCAGGGTTGTCCATGAGAATAAGGGTAGTGGGGAAGGACTGACATCTGAGGAAGACTGAGAAGGTCCAGAACATGACCTCTGTTTTACATCTGGGGAGACTTTGAAGACCATTCAGTCCAACCACCCACTTTACAGAAGAGGATGTTAAAGGACTTACCAAACAACACAATTTGAGAGTGACAGTGCCAGTCCAGTATGACAGCTTCTAAAAATATGCAAAAAAAATTCAAAACAGATGAATAGATGGATTGCCAGGCATTTGTGAGGACCCTGATAAGCCTAAAACCAAGGAATAGTGGCATTAAGTCCATACTATTCCATGGCATTCTGTGTCAATGCCAGGCAGCCTATAAATGACAGCAGAAGCAGGAAAAGGGAGTGGGGAGTAGACAAGATGGTGAAAGGGCCTGGTGGTGAGTCCTGGGGGGTAAAAAGTGTTTCATAGTAATAAATGACAGAATGATAAGCTGAAACTTGTCAGCTAATGAGAAAAATTCCGAGCTTAGGAAAATGGCAGCAAACTGAGATACTGGTTGTTACACTGATGACCAACAGAGTGACTGTTGGAGTGACTGATTGACTCAAATGATAGGCCACTGGCTTTCATCTAAAGCGTCATAGCTTTGCTAATGTTACTATTAGGTAAGGGGATAGAAGTGTTGCCTCAATTGTAAAAGCAGTACCCATTGGCTTATTTAAACATGAAATCAAAATGTCTGCTAATTCCCAGGATCCTGGGGGTGGACTGTGACCTACCATTTTGAGTAGGTTTTATTAGCAGCTCAGCCCATCATTAAGGCAGTGGCTGATAAAGGCTAAAACATCCTGCCAGTTGTTTATGGAATAGAGGCTCAGTCACTCACCAGCCTTCTTCCAGCTGCCCATCAGACACACTGTTGATACTGGGCCTTCTGCCTAGAACCAGCTGGCTATTCCCAGACTGTTTCAGATGTCCAGCCATGATGCAGTAATGGAATTGCCAGGGTGGAGGGTGGATCTCAGCTTTTGGTATTGTCCACCATCCAAGGAAGGATCAGAGACAACTGTTTAAGTTATTAAAAGGGCTGGGAGTGGGGAGACGGAAGGCACAGACAATGTTCCTCTGATCTCTGTGTGATTGCTTTGTGTTTTAACGCTCCTGGCTTGTGGTTTTCTGTTTATTTTTAAATTTCTTTTCTTGTTGTGGGTTTGTCCTCATGACTGTGTTACACGTAGACCAGAAGGGTTGGGTTTGCCTGTGTCCTACTTTGGACATAGCTGCTACTCAAAACTGCTTAATGATCTGGGTTTCACAGCTATTTCATAGGGTTAAATAAGAACATTTCCTAGGAAAGATTGGGTTCTACTTAGTCTATGTCATAGATTATGTAAAATTAATGAATAAGCAAGGAATCGACAGCTAAAATTACATACATACTAATCTTCCATGTTCCTCAGCATCCTGCAACAAGCAGGTGCTCCCTGTCCTACACAGTTCAGCCAGGCTTGTGTCTACACTTGGCCTTGGATTTGTGGAGTTCACGTACATTTTGTCATAGTTCTCGCTTTTGCTTTTTACCGTTTGTAATTATATTAGGTTGATGCAAAAGTAACTGCAGGTTTTGCTGTTACTTTCAATGGCAAAAACAGCAATTACTTTTGCACCAACCTAGTACATTTAGGGTCTTTGCAAATAGCAAGAATAACATCATTCACAGCTAAGAACAATAGAGGCTAAATAAAGAAAATAAAATTCAACTTCATTGAAACACTTGTTACTCAATAAAGGTTTTTTGTTTTGTTTTGTTTTGTTTTATTTTTTTCCCCTGCAGGTGAACTAACGGCTGAGAAGCACTACCCTGTTCTGCTGGTAGAGTCACAAGTTCCTGTTGCAGTGTCCTGTGTAGTCTGTCTGGTCTTTTTCCATGTGTGGCACTACATGATTTGATGGCCTGTTGTTCCAGGAAGCACACACCACAATGCCAGTGGAGGGCTGTATCATAGAGGAGTAAATCCAGGACAGGAGATGTATTTCCTAATTCTTTTCCTTTTGTGGTCTCAAGCAGCATTATCTCTTTTCTGGCCTACAGTTCTGAATCTGGCAGTTTAAAGTAATAACTCATATTTATCTTCCTTTTGTTGCATTTAATGTGTTACATGAACTGTCCACAGGCTTTTTTCGGCACCTAAAATATAGCTTTGGGCACAAATTACCAGACCCTGGGTTTAATGATCTCAGCAGGTAATGCCATGGAATAGTCCTCTATGTGTTGCTTTCTAAACCATCCATCTGCTCTTGGCCATGGCCAGAACAGTGTCTGGGGATAGGTGCTTTCCCAGAACATCAGGGCTTTGAAGCTGAATGGGACCCCAGGACCATCTTGTCTCACTTTTCATTTTCATAGAGTGGGGAAAGTGAAAGCCAGGCAGCTTAAGAAACTAGCTCAAGACGGTGGCTCACAAGAGACAGCCCTGGGACGAGAATACCAGGTTTCCAGGCCCCAGTCCAGGGCCTTTTCTCCTCCGTGTGCTCTGTCCCATGCCCTCGATGGAACTGTTCTTCATCACTCATCATAACACCAGATTAAAAATTGCACCAGCCCTTTCCCAAAGGCTATCCAGTTGAATTAAGCACAGAAATGCCACAGGCCCATTTTTAGTAGCTGGCTGGAGGAAATGCTCATTTCAAGGTTTTTGAAACATAAGCATATTCACCAGGAAGATCTCTTCCCTACAAGCCTGAGCCATGGCAAGCCCAGTGTTTAAATTCTCAGTGCTCCAACATCCTAGTTAATAAAGACAGGGAAAGCAAGCTTTCACTTTTATTCAATTATTTAAAGATGAAATATGCCTCCTTCCAATCATATGATCCTTCTCTCCCTCTAGCCCACAATTGACTTCTTGTCATTGGTGTTCTTGTTTTCTAATAATTTTGTTTTGTTTTGTTTTGTTTTGGAGACGGAGTCTCACTCTGTCGCGCAGGCTGGAGTGCAGTGGCACCATCTCTGCTCACTGCAAGCTCCGCCTCCCGGGTTCACGCCATTCTCCTGCCTCAGCCTCCCGAGTAGCTGGGACTACAGGCGCCTGCCACCGCGCCCGGCTAATTTTTTGTATTTTTAGTAGAAACAGGGTTTCACGGTGTTAGCCAGGATGGTCTCGATCTCCTGACCTCGTGATCTGCCCGCCTCGGCCTCCCAAAGTGCTAAGATTACAGGTGTGAGCCACCGGTTTTCTAATAATTATTAATTTAAGAATGATAATACATGAATTCATCCTCAAAATCTGATGACCAGAAATTTTGAACACTGCTGTCTTTGTATGCTTGCTGCTCAGTTGTTACTTAAGTTGGGTTGTAAAGTTTAAAATGTCAAAGGTTGATAACTTCAGGAGTCAGGAGTGATGGGAAGAAATCACATCAGCCTGGGAGCCTGAAGACCAGTCACTGGGTCATTTTCCACTGCTCGCCCATGACTCTGTTTCTCCGCTTCAAGTTGGATAGTTATGCTCACCTCACAGAGGGGTCAGGAGAATTATTTGAGACAATGTCGGTGATAGTAGTCTGCATACTCAAAATGATGAAAAATTAAAACCAATGTAAAATGCCATAATTCGAAAAACCTTTGGTAATTATAGAGTCTGAATCTGAGTGCCTGACAATGCCAGAGAGAAAACTGTCCCCCAAATTATCGTCCAGTCTCCTAGAAAAGCCTATTCATTTTTAGGCACTTATTCCTAGGGAGTTTTACTACATCTGAGTCTACAGATGAAATTCAAATACAGAACTGAGTTTGTTAAGGACAGAGGACTCCATACTAAAATCACTATGGACTGAAAGAGCCAGGTAACTAAGGATAGAGTGGCTGACGCCGTGAATTATCTGGATGGTGCTAAGAATTAAGATGGGACCTATAGTCAAGGGCTAGATGTTGTCTCCGGCCCCTAATGAGACTGTAACCATGTGGCAGCCTGGTGAGCAGCCTCTGAGAAATCTTAACAAATATTACATACCACGTTGATAATAATGCATCTATAATTGTTGTTACAGCTTCTGAATATTAAAACAACTGAAAGAAAACAAGAATACTTATGCATTATGCTATAGGTAACAGAAAATTCTATTAATTTTATAGTTATCAACCTACCTCTCTGTCTTCTAGTTTTCTCCAGAACATATTAGTCATCTAAGTATTAATATTAGTAGTAGTAGCAATAATAATGGCAGCTAAAGTTTATTAAGCATTCTCTATGTGCCAGGCATTATTCTGGGCAATTTTCATACATGATCTTATTTTACAGTCACAAAAACTCTATGAGATAGGTACTGTTCCCTTTTTACAGATGCAGCAGCTGAGGTTTTGAGAATGAAATAACTTCTAGAGTTCACAGAGCTGATTAAGTTGGAGAACTGAAGGCTATAAAAACAAACTACAATACACAGGTTCACAGTCTGAATCCATAGGCTGAGTTTTTAACATCTAACTTCTCTTTTAATAAATGTTGGCCGGGCGCAGTGGCTCAAGCCTGTAATCCCAGCACTTTGGGAGGCCGAGACGGGTGGATCACGAGGTCAGGAGATGGAGACCATCCTGGCTAACACGGTGAAACCCCGTCTCTACTAAAAAAATACAAAAAATTAGCCGGGCATGGTGGCGGTCGCCTGTAGTCCCAGCTACTCGGGAGGCTGAGGCAGGAGAATGGCGTGAACCCGGGAGGCGGAGCTTGCAGTGAGCAGAGATCGCGCCACTGCACTCCAGCCTGGGCGACAGAGTGAGACTCCTGCTAAAATAAATAAATAAGTAAATAAATGTCTACAGATCAATGAATTGTGGAAAATCAAGATATTCTGTATACTAGTTTTGCTTTCTTGAGGACTTCCTCCAAAAGACATTTCTTTTCCACAAACCACCTCCTATTTCTCACTGATTCACTCATCACAGTCTCTTCCAAAACCATATGTTTCTCAAATTCCTACTGTTCTTGTATCAGTTAGAAACCTTTTTGTTGTAACAGAAAATCTAACTCAACTTGGCAATAAAGGGTATTTTTGGACTTGTGAAATTGGAAAGTTCAGATTCTACAGCTAAATATCATCTTCTGGGACCCATTGTCTCTTCTCCTTCCACTCTGCCTTCTGTAGGGTCAGTTTCTGCTAAACCTGGCTTCTCCCAGGACTTGTCAACAGCTCCAAGGGCAACAAAGTCTCTCTTCCACATAAAAGAGAAAAAAAAAAAAAAGCTGTCCACCTTTGGAAGCTCTCTCCATAGAATGAGAACTCCTCCTTCCAGAAGACCCCTGCACTCACAAGGGCTTCCATAGTGCTGCCCCCCTTACTTCCTGTCCCCCCCCCCCAAAAAAAAAAAGAGGAAGAAGCTATGTCATAGGAATTGCTGTCAGGCAACACCTTTCCCTGGCAGAGGAGCCAGACTGTGGCTTGGTAAATGCCACACAGTGTGTGTTGGTTGGGAAGCAGCAGTATCAAGCATTGCCTTCTTTCTTGGCCTATTATTCCATTGACTGAGTCTATTCAAGCTAAAATTTATGTCACTGTCAAGGAAATAGTGGTTTTACAAAATTAGATGTCTGCATTACACCTGGATTAATCCAGGGATGGGACATTGTATTCAGGGGACAGTGACAGTTCATAAATGTTATTCCCCCTTGAGACCTACATTATTACTGCAGCAATCTCCCAGCTGGACCAGCCTCCAGTCTCTCTCCACTGCAGTGCAACCTCCACAGAGTTATCCAATGAACCCTTCTTAACTCTCTGGTGATCTCTCTTTCTCCTAGCAGCAAACTATAAAGTAATCAGGCCATACCTACCTATTCTATATTATCTCCCATTATTCACCCAAGCCAGGTTTGTGCGACGCTCAGCCATCTATCAACTTGCCTTTGCCTAAACATGAATGTGTTTTCCCATTTCTACACCTGAGCCTATGCTGTTCCATTTGCCAGAAATTCCTTTCCTTGTCCACCTTCCCCACCGATCTTCCTACATCTAATTCCTATACATGTGTAGATATCCAGCTCAAATCTTTTTTTTTTTTTTTTTTTTTAACAGGGTCTCCTCTGTCTCCCAGGCTGGAGTGCAGTGGTATGATCTCGGCTTACTGCAGTCTTGACCTCCTGGGCTCAAGCAGTTCTCCCACCTCAGCCTCTTGAGTAGCTGGGACCACAGGCTAATTAAAAATTAGCTGCCACATCCAGCTAATTTTCATATTTTTTATAGAGACAGAATCTCACTATGTTCCCCAGGCTGGTCTTGAACTCCTGAGCTCAAGCAATTTGCCCGCCTTGGCCTCCCAAAATGTTGGAATTACAGGCATGAGCCACTCACTTCACCTGGCCCCAGCTCAAATCTTTAATGCCTCCTTTTCTCATGGAGTTCAAAGGGATCCCTTCCTGCTTTCTCCCCCAAAGGCAATGGACTTTTGCCCATCTTGAGCACTGGGTGATTTGAATTGCCGGTACTGAAGTTCATGCTACAAATCTTTCTTACTAGACTATAAGGATGTCCTCTAGTTTTATCTATAGTTCCATGCACATAATAGATCCCAGTTAAAAAAATTTAAAAAAAAAAAGATGCCTTACATATTATGGATATATAATGTTTAAAAATGAGTATCTTTAAGTAAGGAATACAGTAAGGAATTCTTAGTAAGAATATGATCTGAGTGGGATTTCAAAAAAGGCCTTTTTTTTTTTTTTTTTTTTTTTTGAGAGGGAATCTCACTCTGTCACCCAGACTGGAGTGCAATGGCACAGTCTCGGCTCACTGCAACTTCTGCCTCCTAGGTTCAAGAGATTCTCCTGCCTCGGTCTCCCAAGTAGCTGGGACTACAGGCACATGCCACCACACCAGGCTAATTTTTTTGTACTTTTAGTAGAGATGGGGTTTCACTATGTTGGCCGGGCTGATCTCAAATTCCTGACCTCATGATCCCCTCACCTCGGCCTCCCAAAGAGTTGGGATTACAGGCGTGAGCCACTGCACCCAGCCTCAAAAAAGTGTTGCTCAAAACTAAACTCTTCGTGTCTCCATTACCCTGACCTGCTCTTCCTATAGTCTTTCACATTCTAGTAATGGCAAATTCGTCATTACAGTCTGCTCAGGACAAAATATGTACATCAGCCTGGATTTCTTTCTTACTCTCATTCCCTATATCCAGCAAATCCCATTGATTTCACATTCACAATAAATCAAGAATTCAACTACTTTTCATATATAATCCCAACATCCTAACCCAAGTCATCATCGTGGCTCAACTGTATTATTGCAATAGCCTTTAAATAGCCTCCCTGCCTCTTCCCTTACCTCTTTCACTACAGTCTACTCCCCACATCACAGACGGAATAAGTCAGATCATGTCACTTCTCTGCACAAGACCCTCCAAATTCTTCCCCACTCACTCAGAGAAGAAGCCAAAGTCTTTGTACACAATGATCCCGAAGGAGCTATGTAATCATCCTCCCCACAGCCTCTACATTTCTGACTTTATCTCCAGCTATGCTTTACCTCTAACACTTCATTCTAGTCTATTCCTCAATGAGAGAAGTACCTTCTTCCTTTCCATTACTCAGTTCCTGTTTCTTCTCTCTGCCCTGCTCCTCTACATTAATAGCTGCCTGGCTTGCCCCCTCACATCCCAGATTCTGCTCAGATATTGTCTTGTCAGTGAGGCCTCCCTGATGACCCAATTATTATTATTATTATTAGACAGCGTCTTGCCCTGTCACCCAGGCTATAGTGCAGTGGTGCCATCTCGGCTCACTGCAACCTCTGCCTCCCAGGTTCAAGAGATTCTTGTGCCTCAGCCTCCTGAATAACTGGGATTATAGGCGTGAGCCACCATGCCTGGCTAATTTTTGTATTTTTAATAGAGACCGGGTTTCGCCATGTTGGCCAAGCTGGTCTCGAACTCCTGACCTCAAGTGATGCATCCACCTCGGCATCCCGAAGTGCAGGGCCGCACCTGGCCCTGATGACCCAATTTAAAATAGTTTCATCCCACTTTTCTCAGCTTGCATGTTCTACCACCCCCACACCCTCTCTGCTCTATTTTTCTCCAAAGTATTTACCATGTGACCTACTATTTCTCTTATCTGATTGCTTATTCTTTATCTCTCTTCTACCTTTCTTCAGTTAGATGTAAACTCCACGAAGGCAGGCATTTTTGTCTGATTTCTTTTTTGCTACGGAGCCTAGAAAAATGCAGCTTGCAAAGTAGATATTTGAAAAATATTTGTTGAATGAATGGATGGTGAATTTAACATCTTAATTCGATTATTAAATATTCAAGGAATAAGGGATGTGGTGGACAGTGATACAGGAATCTTTCTCCTAAAGGTCTGGAGGCTACACTTGGCATTTAAAGCTAGATCATTCTCACTTGTAGAAGGAGAAAGAACCATATATCAATTTCAAATCGTAAGGCACTGTGAAAATTTGAAGCACTATTATGGTTATGCCCTCTCTACTTCCAAAGTTTCTTCTGAAGTCAGTTGGTTTCCTAAAGAGAGCACGTCCAGGATGCACTTTCCATTATAGAGCTTTTGAGTTAAAATCTCACAGACTAGTTTCTACAGCTGCTCACACAGAGCAGGTTAGAACAGATTTTAACACTTCATTTTGTGTATCTTCCCACCATGCTGACAGCAATCCTGATCTTAATGGACAGTTCCTTTGTGGTACTGGGAGTGGGGGTGGATGTACAGATGCAAAAGTCAGTTTCTTAGGCCTCCTTTTTTGAAAGTTGTTCCATTCTTCTTAATTATATCATTTCATTAACAAGTCCCAGGAGCTCCTATGTTATATTGGTCTCATCAGCTGAGCTAATTGATGTTGACACCAGCTGTTCTCTATTGAATACATTACCGGGAGCATCTATCACTTTCCTTTAGGGCTGATGAAGTAATTATCCTATTAGACCCAAAGGGATGGCCACAGCAGAGGCTGGTCAATAATCCTTGTTAGATCAGGCTCTCATCTGTTTGTTTCACTCTCCATCAGGCCAACCCACTCATTGCTACTATCATCCCCTGTTCATGAGTACAGTCCCTGCCCTTGGGGTTAACAGAGCTTGCATGAGAAGCAAGGGCTTTTCCAGCCTCCTAACTGGTCTGTTAGCACTGCCCTCAATTCCAGGCCCCATCCACACCAGAAGGTCTTCCCAAAATTCAAATCTGAACGCTGCAATAAGTTGACATATATTACGTACGGTTGGATTCATTTTTGTAAAAAAAAAAAAAAAAAGATGGAATAGACAAAATGAATATGTACGAAACATATATATAATATATAATAAAATATATAAAGTATAAAAATAGATAGGATACATTAATATAGGTGTCACAAAAGTCTGAAGGTATTTACACCAAGGCATTTTCAGTGTTGTAAGTTATTGCCCCAGAGTAGTATGATTTCTGGTAACAATTATTTCCACCTTTTCTGATATATGTAATTTCTTTTTCTTTTTTTTTTTTTTTTTGAGACAGAGTCTTGCTCTGTTGCCCAGGCTGGAGTGCTGTGGTGTGATCTTGGCTCACTGCAGCCTCCACATCCCAGGTTCAAGCGATTCTCCTGCCTCAGCCTCGCCGAGTAGCTGGGACTACAGGTGCATGCCACCATGCCCAGCTAACTTTTGTATAAAAATTGCAAATATACCAGATAAAGTAAATATAGTAAGATTTAAAATTACATATATTAGAAAATTAGCTGGACATGGTGGTGTGTGCCTGTAATCCCAGCAACTTGGGAGGCAGGAGAATCACTAGAATCCAGGAGGTAGAGACTACAGTGAGCTGAGATTGCGCTGGGCAACAGACCAAGACTCTGTCTCAAAAAAAAAAAAAAGAAAGTTAATGCAAATATGATCATGTCATTCCTATGCTTAAATTTATTCACCTAAAAAACAGTGAAGACAATTTTATGGTAAGATCAGTTAGAGACGCAGGCACCAGCTCTCCCCCACCCTGTACCCTAACTGGTACTCAGTGGTGGGAATGAAACGTGTAAGAGGGACAGTGTCTCTTTTTCTGCTGATTCTCCTCTCAGATGGAGATTCTCTTTTATGAATGACTTTGGTGGAAGTTCAGGCTGTTTGAGGAGGTGCAACAGCACAGCAAGTGTGCTAGGAGAGGATGGAGGCCTTTTAAAAGTTGTTCTTTCTCCCATCAGTTTCATTGGGTTTTTGTTCAGGCTGTAAATACTAGGACTAACAGCTCCCAGTGTTCAGATTTGCAATGGGGAAGGATCCTCCGTTACTTACTGGGCGGGGATTGACGGGCAGTGCTGAGAGACCAGTAGGAGGCTGGGGAAGTCCTTTCTTTTCCTGCAGGCTCTGTGGGCCTGAGAGCAGGGACGGTACCCTGTGAACGGGGGGGGGCTCAGAGAGCATCTAGAAATCACATGGCTTTCCCACCTTCCCATGGCGTCGTGGTCCCTGATGTGTCTGTTCCTCTGGTTTATTTTATTTTAGTTTTTCAAGACAAGGTCTCACTCTGTCACCCAGGCTGCAGTCCAGTGGTGCGATCTCACTGCAGCCTCGACTTCCCACCCGAGGTTCAGGTGATCCTCCCACCTCAGTCTCTCGTGTAGCTGGGACTACAGGCACGTAGCACCATGCCTGGCTAATATTTGGGGGGGGGGGGGGTGTTTGTTTTTTTGTTTTCGTAGATATGGAGTTTCACCATGTTGCCCAGGTTGGTCTCAAACTTCTGGTCTCAGGTGATCTGCCCGCCTGAGCCTCCCAAAATACTGGAATTACAGGCAGGAGCCACCACGCCCAGACTTGTCTGTCCTTCTGCATCTGCATTTCACTCCTGGAGCACCATCCTTCCCCTCCTCCCATCAGTTCAGACTCGCCTGGTTGCCCTCTTCTTCTCAAACCTCCCTGACCTCCCCTGGGTCAAAGGCTTGTTTGATATATTTTATCAGAAACCTTTCTGCACTTCCTCTTTGAAGTGCATCTGGGTAAAAGGCTTTTTCGATGTATTTTATCAGGAGCATTTCTGCACTTTCTCTTTGAACTCCTGTTAATCATTGCATTCCTTACAGATCCTACCAGACTCTTAAAAAAACTCCTTGACAGTCAGCTGGGCATGGTGGCTCACGCCTGTAATCCCAGCTCACGCCTGTAATCCCAGAGGCTGGTCTTTAACTCCTGACCTCAGGTGATCCACTTGCCTAGGCCTCCCAGTGCTGGGATTACAGGCATGAGCCACCGCGCCCGGCCTAGAAGAACAACTTTTTTTTTTTTTTTTTTTTTTTTTTTGAGACGGAGTCTCGCTGTGCTCCCAGGCTGGAGTGCAGTGGCGCGATCTCGGCTCACTGCAAGCTCCGCCCCCCGGGTTCACGCCATTCTCCCGCCTCAGCCTCCCAAGTAGCTGGGACTACAGGCGCCCGCTACCGCGCCCGGCTAGTTTTTTGTATTTTTAGTAGAGACGGGGTTTCACCATGTTAGCCAGGATAGTCTCGATCTCCTGACCTTGTGATCCACCCGCCTCGGCCTCCCAAAGTGCTGGGATTACAGGCTTGAGCCACCGCGCCCGGCCCGAAGAACAACTTTTAAACCCTATCCACCTCCTAGCACTCTCGCTGCTGCTCCTCCTCATAGAACCTGAACGTCCACCAGAGTCGTTCGTAGAAGAGAATCTTGGTCTGAGAGGACAGCAGGATCGGCAGAAAAAAAGAATCGCCATCTTACACTTTCCAGTCCTGCTACTTGAGTGCCAGTTAGAGACCTCATTGTGGGGGATAGCTCAGTTCATACTTGCTTCTCTGACTGATCTCATCACAAAATTATTGTCACTAGTACACAGTCCCCACAACAATCCTCTGTCTAGTTATGTCAAGATTAGCACCTACAAATTCAAAATAGCATCTGACGTGACTTTCTATTTACAGAAGGGCACATGGGATGTGTTAGTAACACCCTCCTTAGGGCTTTGGATGCTGAGGACAGGCCTAACAGCCAGGCTCTGAAGGAGTAGGCAGCCCTGATATGTATCTGCTGATTACCGCACTAGGGGTCTCAAAAGGGAATTCCAGAAGCTTCTTTGGATAAAACCTCAAAACCATCAGATCTGCTGCTGCCAGAACCAAAAATAGCTTGGCCTAGTTGGGAAAGCATTGGTCTGGGAGTTGGATGGTGTGGGGGCCCTCGTCTGTACTAACTGGCTTAGTGTCCTTGGAGGCACTGTGAGCGTCTCTGAATGCCTGTGCTGTCTTCCATGCATTGTGGATAAGGGGGCAGCACCCCTTTCATCACGGGGCAGCTAGGTGTCCCAAAAACGATGACAGCCATGAAAGGACTGGGTGAACACCCAGCCCCAATCCCAGGAGGGAGAGAAAGGGAGAGTCGTGATAAGAAAGCAGCCGCACCAGAAATGCTTCCCAGTTGTCCTGGTGGCAGGGATAAAATCCTCCTACACTCAGTCGTTTGGTGGTCGGGGAGTGGCCCTTTGGTGAGGAGGTAACTCGCCAAAGGGTTCTGCTGCCTTCTAACTTGCTGTAAATTAGTCAGCCGTGCTCTCTCCTCGTCTGCTTGACCTGTGACTCTGTGGCCCATGACTGCCTCATTCATGGTTAATGCAAGGAAGGGCCCAGTAGCAACCAGAAATGTGAATGGCTGTTCTCAAACATGGGAGGTTACCTACACCCGGATAAATAAAATGGTTGCCTTTCCTCTTTTAGAATAGTCATTTTGTTCTTCCCTAAGATTTGAAAATATAGTAAGGCAGGTCCCAGAATAACACTGTTTCTTTCAACATTGCTTTGTCATAACATTGGTGAGAAAAAAAAAAAAAAAATCAATTCCTGGCTGAAGCCACTGTCTGTGTGGAATTTGCATGTTCTCCCACGTGGGTTTTCTCCAGGTACTCCAGTTTCCTCCCACGTCTCAAAGATGTCCTCGTTCCTTGGTATGTCTGCATGATTCCAGTCTTAGTGAGTGTGGCTGTGTGCGTGAGCACGCCCGGCAATGGGATGGCCTTCTGTCCAGTGTCCCCAGCTTGAACTCTGAGCTGCCAGGATGGACTCCAGCTACCCCACACTCTGAGTTGGAAGAAGCAGGTTGGAAAATAAATGAATAATGAAGAAAAATTATTATCAAATAAAAATTCATGAAGTCTACAATGATCATACAGGCGCATGACAATAAACGGTGCTGCATGGAAGCATTCAGCGAGCCCATCCTATTTGTTGTTGGGTTTTTTTGAATTGCATGGTGGTAGGAGGTACTTCTTACAATTTTTTGCTTTTAAACATTTATTCCTTGCTTTAACCCACCACCACTATGATTGCTGTCACTCACTGATTCACCAAACATTGGGTAAATAATTTACTGGTTTTTGTTCATCTTTCTGAAGTGTATGTATAGCTCACATTTACTTTCACATTTACCATTATAAGCATTTTGGTCTTTATTTAGAAGTTTGGTGATGTTTTTGTGACCAGAACTGTGTCATAGGAATTTAATAAATCTTATTTATATCAATTAGCCTAAGGTGAAATTGGCTTCATTATATGTTATTTTGCTTAAAGTTGCAGTTTCCAAGAATATATAGAAAATGTTAAATGAGGGCTTATTGTATAATTAAATGGTATTTATTGAGCTCTGACTCCGTGCTGGTCTGTGTTAATGTTTATTTATATTCTTTCATTTACTACCCATAATAATTCAGTGAAAATGTTACCGGAAAGGGGTTTCAATCCAGACCCCAAGAGAATGTTCTTGGATCTCACACCACAAAAACTTCCAGGCGAGTCCATAGAGTTAAGTGAAGCCAAGTTTATCAAGAAAGTAAAGGAATAAAAGAATGGTGGCTCCATAGGCAGAGCAGCCCCAAGGGCTGCGGATTGCCTATTTTTATGGTTATTTATTGATTATATGCTAAACAGGGTGTGGATTATTCATGAGTTTCCCGGGAAAGGAGTCGGCAACTCCCAGAACCTAAGGGTTCCTCCCTTTTTTAGACCATGTAGGGTAACTCCCTGATGTTGCCATGGCATTTATAAGCTGTCATGGTGCCGGTGGGAGTGTATTTCAGCATGCTAGTGCAATATAATTAGTGTATAATGAGCAGTGAGCACAACCAAGGTCACCACCTTGGTTTTGGTGGGATTTGACTGCCTTCTTTCCTGCATGCTGTTTTATCAGCAAGGTCTTTGTGACCTGTATCTTATGCTGATCTCCTGTCTCATCCAGTGAGTTAGAATACCTAACCTCCTCCGAATGCAGCCCAGGAGGTCTCAGTCTTATTTTACCGAGCCCCTATTCAAGATGGAATTGCTCTAGTTCAAACACCTATGACAAAAAGGCATCATTATACCCATTTTACAGGAGAGGAAGCTTTCAGAGAGACTAAGTTACATGCCAAGCTCCCAAAACTACTACATGCAGACCCAGGATTTGAACCCTGCTTTATTTTATACAAAAATTCATCCCCCTGTGTATTATGCCATTTTGCCTCAAAAATAATAATAGTACCCGCATAAAGAAGATGAAGAGGAAGAGCTGGAAGCACATATTTAACCAAAAATAAGAAGTCCATAGGTCTTGGACGAAGACCAGCACTGGGCCTACCAGCACTGGGCAGGCAGACAGAAGAGGGTCCAGATTAAATTAAAAGTGTGTGATTAATTGGCAGCTAGTAAAGAACAAGATGAAATCCTTCAGAAAACAAATATTTGAGTTTTGGTGTGCTGAAGAGATCTATATCTGAAGTCAGAATATTTAATATATATCATATATAATTAATATTATTATTATTTAATGTTCTTTTAAAGGGAGAGTGGGTTGGGATAATTGAGCATAATCTGTTTTGTCTCAGAGTCTGGCCATCTTTTCTCCCAGTATCAGTCTCTCGACTAAACCAAACATGTTTTTAACTTCTCCCACTTAATTTAGTAGGTTAACTAGTCTATGTAAAAGAAGATTATCATAATTTAGTTTCATAATTCCTTGCAATACTATTTTAATATTTAAAAATCAAAATATCACTTTGGAATCTCTAAGAATTGTTTTTGCTTCTTTTGGCTTCAGTTCTTTTGTATCATACAATTTTATCATTTAAAATCAAAGACCTTACCATCAGATTTACCTGGGCTATAGTAGTAATTTTACCACTTACCCATGGCCAAATGTGTATGACAATCCCTACTTCACAAGATTATCATCAAGATGAAATTAAATGAGACAATTTTTTTTTTTTTTTTTTTTTTTTGAGCCGGAGTCTTGCTCTGTCGCCGAGGCTGGAGTCAGTGGTGCAATCTCAGCTCACTGCAACCTCCACCTCCCAGGTTCAAGCAATTCTCCTGCCTCAGCCTCCCGAGTAGCTGGGACTACAGGTGCCTCCCACCACACCTGGCTAAATTTTGTATTTTTGGTAGAGACAGGGTTTCACCATATTGGCCAGGCTGGCATCGAACTCCTGACCTCATGATCTACCCACCTCGGCCTCCCAAAGTGCTGGGAGTACCGGCATGAGCCACTGCACCCAGGCCTAAATGAGACAATTCACGTGATTTTTTTTTTTTTTTTTTTGCACATGGAAGGCACTCAAAAAATAAAAGTGACTATTTCTTTCACCTCTGAATTCATACTCTTTATTTTGAAGTTGTAGTGTCGTGTATATAGATTAGTAAAAGAGAGCTTTGAAATCAGTGAGGCCCGGATCCAAATCCCATCTCTGCTTTCCACCAGCTGTGCCGCCTTGGGCAAATGTCCTAGTGTCTCTGAACCTCGCTTTCTTCTTCTATAAAAGGAGATTAATGGTATTTGCAGGAACGCTGTGAGGTCTATAAATAGCACATGCCAAGTATCTGGCACAGGTTAGGTGCAAAATAAATGGTTTTGCTTATGCTTAGATAAAATGACTTTTGTTCTATGAAATGGAGCTAATGATTAGGTTTTATGAAAAGGCTTTATTTATTTATTTCATGATTAGATTATATAAAAATGCTTTATTTCACCTAGAAGCTTACCTGGGTGTCATTTTATGGTTGTCTTATCTGACCATTTTTAAACCATGGTTGGATCTTCTGGAAATGTTTAGAGCTCGTTATGAAGCCAATGTAAACAAAGGTACCTATCAGCTGTGGCAGACACTATCCCATCCACAGGGGCACCCCTGACATAACCGTAGCCCAACTTCACCCTGAAGTCTTGGAAAGGTTACATGATTCAGACAGATGTAGTAGGCATGAGATTACAGGCCAAGAGGAAGAGGCTGGGGCTGTGGGCAGTATATTTGACAGGCTCCTACACTGCAAGCCTTGTTCCGGGTCCCTTACAAAGCACCTCTTTAGGATGAAAACAAGATGTTCTTTGTAAATAAAAGTTCATGCATTTGGGTAATGAAGTCATTTTCCAGCGCTGCAGTGAAAGATATTCTTCTCCCAAGCCCTCTGGGTGAGGACTCTCGGGAGGAAGAGGGGTGGCCAGTGAATCTCCAGAGAAGATAGGATCACAAAGAGTGCAACAGTCTATCCCTAGAAAAAAAACCGAAAAACCGTGCTCAAGAAAGTGGGCATCCTGACCCTCTGCCTTCAGAAATAATGTACCTCTGGTTCCTGCCGCTGGAATCCCTTTTCCACCCACTTTCCTGCGAACTAGCGGGGGCCACATAAAAGATCTATATAAATACAGATAAGACATCCGGTACCTTGACTACATAAATAAGAGTGGTGAGGAAGCGGTCACAAAAGCTGAATATTCTTCTAGAGCCCTTGGAGGGGCTCCAAACTGAGAGGGGAGGGAAGGCCGCAGGGAAAGGCGGACCTCCGTGTCTGAAAAGCCAGCTTAGAGTGGGAGGGTCTGAAAGTGGAAGGTAAAAAGGGAGTGGTGAGAATGAATGTGAGAAGGAAGCCAGGACAGCGCAGTCCCCAGTACCGAACGGCCGGGGAGAGGAGGTGGCCTGGCGCTGGCGGGGCTCACCCCAATCCGTCTGCCCTTTGATGCCGGACTGTAGGCTCCGTCCATCTGTAAGTTCTTGAGCCAGAACCTCTGGAAGAAAGAGAAAAAGTGAAAGAGGGAGAGGGAGAGGGAGACAGAAGGGGAGAAGGGGAGAGAGAAAGAGAGAGAGAGAGGCTGGGACTCTCCCTTACTCTAGCACTTTCCCTTTTTTCCTAAGCTGCTGGTTGCGCTGCCACCTCCGGATACTGCACACGGATTGGAGGGAAAATAAGCGAGGCACCGCCGCACCACGCGGGGGACCCACGGAGACCTACAGCGCCCGAGCCCTGCTGGATGTCAGCGGAGAAATGGCTTTGAGCTCAGCCTGGCGCTCGGTCCTGCCTCTGTGGCTCCTCTGGAGCGCTGCCTGCTCCCGCGCCGCGTCCGGGGACGACAACGCTTTTCCTTTTGACATTGAAGGGAGCTCAGCGGTTGGCAGGCAAGACCCGCCTGAGACGAGCGAGCCCCGCGTGGCTCTGGGACGCCTTCCGCCTGCTGCCGAGGTACAGTGTCCCTGCCATTGCCACCCTTTTAGGGCACCTGCGCCCCCGCGGGCTGTGCCACACTCGTCCTTCTCTCTCTCCGCCTATTTCCTCTCCCCATTGCCTTGAGAGTTTCGCCTGGGCTAGGTCAGTTCGGAAACTTGAAATAGTTTTCCTTTGTAAGTTGCATTTGGAGGTTGAGAGTTGAAAGTTGAGGCTTCGGAGTGTGTCTGCTCAAACGGGCGAGAGTGCATGTGTTGGTGCTCTGAGTTCATCTGCTAGACTCTCACTGGGGACTGCAGTAGCACGTCGGTGACTTCTGCCACTTGCGTGTCCCGGTAGTCATTTTGTCAAGCCACAGCACTTAACGTGTGTGCCCTGTCACTGGCTTCCTGCTCCTCTGCGCCGTTAGGACAGTGGGAACACTACTGCAGGCTTTTTGTCTCATATTAGACAAGAAGTCTTCTGCAGCAGGGAAGGTGAAGGGGTGAGTGAGAGCGGCTGGTCATGAAAGGAGCTGTTAGGAAACTGCTGAGAGGATACCTTAAGTAGAAATGAGCCATTGTATTCCAGAAACAAGACGTTTCCATGAAAATCAAGCCTCAGGATACGCTATTGATAATATGTGTATTGAAAGAGCTGCTGTTTGAGTATCTTACAATAGCTTTTAAGTTGGAAACAAAACCGGAATGTAGAGATCTGGTAAAGGAAAATGAATCCAGAACAAGTGGTTTAAGAGCCCCCTGAACTGAAACAGACAACAGCGTGTCCATTGCATGGGAGATGCTAAGAGGGAGGAAAATGAAGTCACCTAAGTTCATGGGAAAGGAAGGAGCAATTGACCTAACAAACACCACACTCTATAGCTATGGTTACAGCAACTGTACAACTAAAACACTTATGTGGATTGACACCATTTCTAACATCACTGATGCATGGATTATTGCTATGAATTCTGTTGTTAGTACAATTATAGTTATTAATTATTGATGATTAAAAATAAGGTGCATGAACATGCTCCTTCTTCAGAGTAAGCCCTATTCACATGCCCCAAAAAAGAGAGAGTATGGACAGGGTCAGAATATACCAACCTCTCACTGTGGTATAAAATGTAGCCTCCATGAGAAAGAGGGAGCGTGGCTTGTGGTCAGCTTCATACCCAGAAACTTGGGGAGAAGCCAGACCAGGAGGGATTTTATGCAATGGGAAGGCTTTGCTTCTCTACAGGCTTGGAATTAACCCCAGGGAAGCATTATCTCCACCTGTTGCTTTGAGCATGGAAAGTCCCTGAATGAAATGCTTGACTTAAGAGTAAGATTGGCAGATAAATAGCAGGACACTCAAATGTGAATTTCAGATAAATAATGAATGAATTTTTGTCACATCCCAAATACTTCAGAGGACATATTTATACTAAAATTTGTTTTCACTGTTCATCTGAAATTCAAATTTATCCGGGCATGCTGTATTTGTGTCTGTTACGTCTAAAGAGACAAGTCATATAGAATTGTTTTTTGTAACTCTCATCCCACAAAAAAAAAAAAAAAAAAAATAGGAAAGTAATTTTTTGAGCTTTAGACAACCTTAAAATTAATGTTCAGACCCCAGGAAATTTCTTATGCGTGCATATGTTTGGTGACATAATAGGAAAGCAGCACAGCAAAGTGTCTTAGATTGCAGGTTTTCAGTCTGATGGTCCCAAGTTGAAATTTCAAGCTCTTTGACCTTGGGCAAGGTACAGATCCCCAGACTGCAGATAAACTGGTACTGACAGAATTTCTTGATGCCTACTTCACACCTCATACTGTTACTGTAATGAAATTAGATAAAATAGACTGCTTAGCATAGTGCTTGACATAGTATAAATGCTTTATATATGCCAAGAGTTGTTATAATTGTTACTATAAAAAATGTGGATGATCAGATTTTAAAAAACCCTTATTCGAGAATATTCCTTAGAACCTTACATTTATGGTTTTCTTTTACTTAATGTTATTGTATCTGTTTATCTATATTCTTCCAACTGGAAAAAAAAAGTCATATGGTGAGTTAAATTTGTAATACTGTCAGAGTCTAATAGGCTCAGAATGCCAGTGGAGGCCTTCAGTTTTGAAAAACAGAAAGAAGATATTAGTCATTCCAGGAAGGTCAAAGTATATGGTGTAGAAAGGGTGAGATTGAGGTAATTATGTTCCCACTGCATAGTTTCACATAATGCCTCCAGTTAGCCTGCGGTCCCATGGCGATCCCAACGCCCCACCATCAGGTTTCCCATGCTCTTTATAGCAGTAAGCAGACCTTAAACCAAATACATTCCGGAGACTTAATAACATGGTACAAACACTTTACTGGATTGGCTCAGGAGATGGTATTTGTGTATATATGGAGAGAGAAAGAGAACACGGACACATTATTCATGCGAGAGGTTCAATGTGTGGATGGGAGGATATTCTAAAAATACGTTCTTTTTACTTGGATTTATATGAATGGTTATTCTGCAATTCTCCTTCAGAAGGAAGGAAGAAAAATATTAAGGCAAGCATGGAGCAGTGGGAGGTGCTTGGCTAAAGGCCTTCCTGAGGTTCTCCTAAGCTCCTCAATAGGCCAGCTTGTGGACTCTCCATCCCTGAGTACTTGGCCCAAGACACAAACTCTGACATGCTGTATTGCTCCATGTGAGCTGGGGAGCAAATACATGAAATATGCACAGAATAAAAGGATAGAGACTGTTGGCTGACCAAAAAAAAGTCTCCTCTTTTCCTTGTAAAACAAGCCAAAGCTTCCCCCGAGATGCAAAGTATTTGAAAAGAAGAGCACCTGTGGGTAACTCCATACTAGTTATGGGGAGGATTTTCCCACCTTTGCTTCTTGACAATTAATCTACTGAGTCTATTATTGCTGAGTTTATGGTGAGAACAGTGATTCTCAACAGGTGATTCTCAAAAGGGAAGACTGGGCAGTTTCAGTAAGGATAATCAGTATTCTAATATTTCACATTAAGGAAAAGAGTCTATTCATTCCACCATGCACACTATAGCAAGAAAAACTAGTCCAAAGTCTTCTTGACCAATATAAATATGGTAGATATGGAAAAGAACTGGAGTGGGGGCAGGAATGAAGATGGGAACAACCCCACAAGAAGCCAGTAACAGAATGTCCTTGGGAAGAGTGAGATCCTTGTCCATCAAAAAGAAGCAGGAACTAAACAAGGTCAAGAACATGAGGTTGGAGGTTACACCGTGTGGCTGGAAAGAAGCCACACAGAGACTGAGAAATTGAGAAGGCAAGGACTCTGCTGACAGGGCAAGGTGGAAGGTGGTGGAGCGGGTGATGGTGCTGTTACTGGCTTTCACAGATAAATGAGAGAATAAGGGATACAATGGACAACGTTGAGTAAATGCCCCTCAGAGGGGAAAAGAGGAATTTCTCTCCTAAAAACCTCAGCTTTGCTATTGTCATTATTGTTGTGTTAACTTCACTCCAAGAAGATCAGTGCCCATGAATGCACCCTACACCAGAAAAACTGACTTGCTAAAAAGAAACTCTATAAAGCAGACTAACTCTGAGGGACTTCCCCTTTTGACTCTTTTCCTTGTTGATACATGACCCCATGTCCCAAAGCATTGTTAGCCTCCTGCCATTAAAAGATTGCAGAATGTTTAATAAAAATATTTTAGATCTCTTTAACCATCTGCTTTCTTTTTTCTTATCTTGGTCACTTGCTTTGAAAAAGGTCCCATGGGATCACACTAAGACCTCCAGTTGCTAGCCTGGGTTATCACTCTCTACTGATGTTCTAACAATTCAATTAGGTAATCTGAACCCCTTACATGCAGTCATTATTTCATTCATTTATTCACCCAACAAGCTGGTTTGGAGCCTTACCTCAAACAGAGCAATAAAATAGGCACAAGGAGGAATAGAAAGAAGCATAGTCTCATCTTTGCCCTCAGGGGTGAGCAATTGAAGAGACAAAAAAAAAAAAATAGGCGGCCATTATATAAAGAACAATGTACTAACATTCTGTAAGAGTGGCTACAAGGTAAGTGCCATGCAAGGTAATGTGAAAAAAATATTATTCCTGAGCTAGACCAGTAGGGCACAAAACTTACTTGCCATACACCAAAATAGGCTTCCAAAACCTTATTTTAGAAGAACTGCAATATAGCGGTGGTGGTGATAGTTAGAATAGCATGGCTCACAGCTGACACTCGTTGAGTACTTACCACATGCCAGATACAGATCTAAACCCTTCCCATGAGTAATTTCCAGTAACTTTCATGACAAGTCAATGTGACTGGTATCGTTATTATCTCATTTGATACACATAGAAACCGAGGCACAGAGCATTTGCCCAGGCCCCTACTTGTAAGTGGCACAGCTAGGAAGGAGTTTATAAAAGCAGTTGAACTGTGCAAAAGTAGCTAGGAAGAGGTGATTAGATAAATAGAAGTATATAGGAATACTTCTAGTCAAAATTTTGGGAATTCCTTTTTTTTTTTTTTGAGACAGCATCTTGCTCTATTGACAGGCTGGAGTGCAGTGGCTTGATCTCAGCTCACTGCAACTCCTGCCTCCTGGGTTCAAGCGATTCCCCTGCCTCAGCCTCCCAAGTAGCTGGGATTACAGGTACGTGCCACCATGCCCGACTAATTTTTTGTATTTTAGTAGAGACATGGTTGGCCAAGATAGTCTCTATCTCATGACCTTGTGATCCACCCACCTGGGCCTCCCAAAGTGCTGGGATTACAGGTGTGAGCCACTGCGCCCGGCTGGGAATTTCTTAAAATGAAGAAATATAAAATGCAATTTAAAGACCATTTTGCAGTGCTTGTTGGATGAGTAGCATAAGTTACAAAAAGCTGAGATAACTTCGCTTCCCCATGTAGTCTAATAACCATGTTTTAGAACTACTCATGTAAGAAAGAAAAAAACTAATACTTGTTGACTTGTACTGTGTCCCATCAACCTACATGAATTATCTTATTTAATACTAAATAGTGAAAATTATACCCATTTTACAGATGAGTTCATTGACATTTAAAAGTGGTAAGTACCTTAACCAAATTTTCAAATTCCTTTCTTTGCTTTCTGTATACCAGGGAGTTTCCCTGATAGAGCACTTTTTTTTTCAACTATAGAGTCTTCTTATTTTCTCTTTATAATGATATTCTAGTGTGTGTCCTCCACATGATGCTACAGTCTATCTTAAAAGCTCTTGATTTAGATTAATAAGTAGGAAACTCATAACAGTATTACCTAAGGAATACCTAGTCTATCTTATAGAATTTATTATAAAATTGCTAAAAAATAAAGAATTTCATTCCCTAGTGTTCCAGAGTTCTTTGATTTAACCAAAGGAAGTTTTTTCTTTTAATGTGATAAAATAAATATAACAGAAACTTTGTCATTTGATTTTTTTTGTTGTTGTTGTTGAAACGGAGTTTCACTCTGTCACCCAGGCTGGAGTGCAGTGGTGTTATCTTGGTTCACTGCAACCTCCGCCTCCTGGGTTCAAGCAATTCTCCTGCCTCAGTCTCCCAAGTTGCTGGGACTACAGGTGTGTACCACCGCGCCTGGCTGATTTTTTGTGTTTTTAGTAGAAATGGGGTTTCACTGTATTAGCCAGGATGGTCTCAATCTCCTGACCTTGTGATCCGCCTGCCTCGGTCTCCCAAAGTGCTGGGATTACAGGCATGAGCCACTGCACCCGGCCATTTGAACTATTTTTAAGGGCACAGTTCAGTGGCATTGACTATATCCACGTTGTTATAAAACCATCACCATCGATCTCCAGAACTTTTTCATTTTCCCAAACTGAAACCGATTAAGCAATAACTTCCGATTAACTCCTTCCCCCAGCCCCTGGCAACCACCATTCTACTTGGTCTCTATGAATTTAACTACTCTAAGTACCCCCTATACATAATCATGCAATACTTATCCTTTTGTGCCTGGCTTATTTCATTTAGCATAATGTCTTTGAGACTCACCCATGTTGTAGCATGGGTCAGAATTGCATTCCTTTTTAAAACGAGTAATACTCTGTTTATATGTACACTATGTTTTGTCCATTCATTTGCTGATGGATATTTGGGTTGTTTCTACCTTTTGGCTACTGTGAGTAATGCTGCTATGAACATTGCTGTACAAGCCTCTGTTTGAGTTCTTGCTTTCAGTTTTTTGGGGGTGTATACCTAGGAGTGGAATTGCTGGATCATATGGTACAGAGGAAGTTTTAAGCCTCAGCGTCTTACAGGGGCCAGGTGAAAAAGAATTGAGTGAATTTAGCTCAGTAAAGAAATGCATCCTGTGAGTGGTGGGACTCAGGAACAGGAGATGGAAGGGTCCCGCTTCCAGAGTGGCAGCCACCTTTCAGCATTGCCAGGTCTTCTGGTTTTATTTTGTCTTTTTCAAAAGAAGACAGAATTTGGATTCATAAGTGAAATTGCTGACTCAAACATTTTTTAATGCCCTGTAGGCTGAGTACATCTGAGGGCCAGATTCAGCCCAAGGATAATTTATTTGTAGCCTCTGTTTTACAATATTTTGAAGTTCACCTTTCATTACAGGCAGAATATGGGCTTACAACCAGACAGATGTGCTGTGAATCCAGCTCCACAACTTTCTAGCTGTTTGGGCAAATTGGACCATCTTTTAGATACTCAGTTCCTTTAATTGCAAAATAAATAGAAATACACTTGCCTTGCAAAATTCTTGTGAAATTTAGATGAAATAATATATGTAAGCTGCCTAACACAAAGTTAGCTCTCATTTCTCTCAGTCTATCCCTCCTTCCTTTCCCTAATTTTTTCACTCTCTACCTCTGTCTATCTTCAGGTAAAGCTTTATACTATCTTGTTAAAAGTATTTTGTTATCAAACTCTTTACTTATTGAATAAATTCAAGTACTTTTAACTCTTGCTTAAAATTTGCTGATCATCCAACATTGGAGAAGAAGACTGTCATTTAGTTTTTATAATCATTGTGTCTTTCATGGTTCTTTAAACAGCCTTTCCCCAGCAACAGGAGGATCTGAGCAGTTAAGAGAAATGAATGCTAAATCCCTAGAAAAGCTAAAGAAAAAAGCCAACAGCGACTGGGCACGGTGGCTCACGCCTGTAATCCCAACACTTTGGGAGTCCAAGGCGGGTGGATCACGAAGTCAGGAGTTCAAGACCAGCCTGGCCCAGATGGTGAGACCTCCGTCTCCACTAAAAATACAAAAAAATTAGCTGTGCATAGCGGCGGGCGCCTGTAATCCCAGCTACTCGGAAGGCTGAGGCAGAGATTTGCTTGAACTAGGGAGGCGGAGGTTGCAGTGAGCAGAGATCATGCCACTGTACTCCAGCCTGGGTGATAGAGCGAGACTCCATCTCAAAAAAAAAAAAAAGAAAAGCAGCTTTGATATGACAAGGACAATACCTTTTTTCCCCTCATAATTAAATTATTAAATCTGACTTGTCACAGTTTCTTGATTTAAAATACCAAAAACACGCCCCTACTTTAGGGTTTTTTCTGGCTTGTAGTAACCATATGAATATAATGATGGTCAGACATAATTTTGAGAACTTTGATTGGTTAAAAGCCATTAAAACCAGATTGCTAGTATATGCTTTGAATCCAAACCTTAGCATTTCCAAACAATCATATTTTTTTCTAAAATAAGTAAATCTAGTCTATTGATGTCTAGTGACCATATAGAAGAATATTTAAATACCTACTCATATTTGCAAAAGAGCAGCATTCTTTTTTCAACTGTTTTTCTTTTTTGCTCTTGGTGTGGTAAAGTTAAATTCTGGGAAATAGTTTACTAAAGGGAAGTTTAACCACAGATGTTTGTAATTCCAACTTAAGTTTCCCATCAAAGTCTTAATGAAATTCAGCTGCCAGCAGTTCAGCTCTGAATCTGAGTCTTTTTATCATGAGAAACTTGGGGGAAACAACATTCTGAAGCTGAATGGTAATGGGAAAATTTCCATATTCAGCCCAAATCCTCTCCATAAAGAAAAAAATACTTAAACAAATTCTGTTAAAAGCGGGAGGAGAGATGGTGAATATAATTTGAGTAATATGCAAAATGACCTTCTTTTCACTCCTAGGACTTTCTTCGTTTTTCTGTTGTGTTTTGGCGTAGGCTAGAAATCCGTGTTTACCTAAATGGAATGAAGTATATACATTTTTTACTTCATAAGAACTGATGAGTTAGAGAAATCCCGTAACATTAACAGCTGCATTAGCACAAGTCTTTTGCAAACTAGACCAGTAATCCAGGCTGTACTCTACAGCTAAAAGGACCCCTGACCATGATGCAGACTTTGCATATTAATATTTATTTTGAAATTATGCCATTTTGGAGTGGCATGATTGCTTCAAAGGAAATCAAGGACTCTAGGGATCGAAAGTACCTTCACTAAAACTTCCCTCACACACACAACTATTACATGGAACACTGTTGTCTATGTACAAAGTGAAATGCAACATGGCATGCTGAACCAAGCAGCTCTAGAAAGCCAAATGTCAGTCCAAAGAAACACATAACATAGACACCAGCCAAAGGGAAGAGAAATGTCTAGTAAGCCTCAGCCCCTGGGATGCTAGGACTATAGAACCCTCTAGAATCACGGCACAGGGCCACAGCACAAATTCAGGGTCTGGGGCTGAAAACCCTGGCAAGCCTCTTCTTCCACAGCAGAGGTAGTCCAGGATGCCTTTCAAGCTTCATGGCTATATGTGTGTGTTTCCCTTTGATGAACCGTGATACAATTTGACAAGCTGAAGGTGTTACCTAAGTGTTACCTCTTTTCCTGCTGATCTCTGTCCTGAGTCCTAGGTGGTTCTGTCAACCCCCAGGTCACAGATGAGGTGCTAAATGCCTGCTATTTGGAGATTAAACAGTCTGAATATCTGGAGATGGACTGCAGTTTCATTGTAGTGCATGAATAATTGCCTCATTTTATATTGTTCCTTTGAAATTGTTGTCTGCCATGGTTAATGCCAATAGACACCCTGAAATTCCATTCATAAGAGACCTGAAGCCTCCCCTGCAGCGCAAAATTCAGCATAAAGGAGACCTGTTTGAATGCAGAGTCAGTGGGTGGTTATTACTGGTTACATAAATCTATCATACCTCGCAGCATGAGCCATGAAATCAAAGGAATCATAGAATGTCAGATTTAGAAAGGAAGTTTAGAGATTCAACTCTCTCATTTTGTAGGTGAGGAACCTAAGCTGAGAAGAGAGGGGAGGTGTGGGTGCTCGACCCCGGACACGATGCCCATTAGCAGTAGTACACGTGCCACAGGGTAAACCCCCAAATTGGAGTTCAGCCTGGGAGGCCACGTGGGTTCTTGGCTTCACACAGGAAGGATTTCAAGAGCCAGCCGACGGAGTAAAATGAAAGCAAGTTTATCAAGAAAGTAAAGGAATGAAAGGATGCCTACTCTTCAGACAAGCAGTCCTGAGGGCTGCCGGTTGGCTGTGTTTATGGTTATTTCTTGATCATACGCTAGACAAGGGATGGATTATTTATGAGTTTTCCAGGAAAGGGATGGGGAATTCTCAGAACCGTGAGTTTCTCCCCCGTTCAGGCCTTATAGGATAACTTGCAGACGTTTCATGGCATTTGTAAACTGTCATGGCGCTAGTGGGAGTTTCTTTTGGTATGCTAATGTATTATAATTAGCATATAATAAGCAGTGAGAGAGACCAAAAGTGGCTTTCATTACCATCTTGGTTTTGGCATGGTTTGGCTGGCTTCTTTACTGCATCCTGTTTTATCAGCAGGGTCTTTGTGACCTGTTACCTTGTGAAACCAGTCCTGCTGACTTCCTAGCTCACAAGGAACTGTGTCTTCTGACTTTTTTGCCTTATGTTCTTTCCAATTGTTTTAATGGACTGAATCATGCTAGCTTTATTTTATTTATTTATTTTTGAGACGGAGCTCTGTTGCCCAGGCTGGAGTATAGTGGCACGATCTCAGCTCGCTGCCACATCCGCCTCCCGGGTTCAAGCGATTCTCCTGCCTCAGCCTCCTGAATAACTGGGGTTACAGGCGCCCGCCACCATGCCCGGCTAATTTTTGTATTTTTAGTAGAGAGAGGGTTTCACCATGTTGGCCAGGCTGGTCTCGAACTCCCGACCTCAAGCAATCCACCTGCCTGGACCTCCCAAAGTGCTGGGATTATAGGCATAAGCTACCGTACCCAGCCTCATCCTAGCTTTAGAACTAGTGATTATTACCTGGGCATATCTAGATATCTTGTAAAATATATCTACTTCTAATATATTATTATTCTTTTACTCTTGTTTCTGTTTATCCTTAAGTTGAGTCATCAGTAGGAGATTCCCATGTAGCTGAGTAGAGCTAGACTATGAGTCTGTAACTATTCTGATTCTCGGCTCCATCACTAACAACCAGATCACCCTTGCCAGGTAAAGAAACCTGGTCAATTCCTCTACCTGCTGGGGCCTCAGTTTCTATCCTAAAATAAATTTAAAATGATTACTTCTAGCAACAAAATTCTATAATTATTTAAGAAATAGGTTAAAATTTATGCCAGTTAAAGGGAACCTGGGTTAAGATACTGAATCACATAGTCATAGCTGTTGCCCTAGTTAGAACCCAAGACTTTAAGAGTCCGGAGCCTGAAGGAAACACAGGGTCCTGGCCTGTGGAAGGGGGTGCAGAGGGGTGGTTCCTAACAACTCCAGATGTGGGGCTGGGGCTGATCTGCAGCACAGGGTACCAACCCGGCCACAGACATGAGCCTCTCCAAGGTGACACAACAACGAGGCTTCCCTGAGAGCCTAAATGTGTCTCCGTGTGGTCAATGAATGTTCATGGGTCTCCCATGCCAGGGTCCAAGGGTGCTGCCCCCTACTCTATCTGGACCCTCCAGAATGCCCCTAAACCTATCCCCACTGCAGAGAGACAGCGAAGTAGACAATGGAAGAGATCAGGGACTGGAGACCCACTGAGCAGAGACTCATGTCAACACATAACAGTTCAGTGCCAAATGGCAGAGGGTCCAGAAAGATGAAGGTATTTTTACTCAATGAGAAAGGAAGGGAAAGCCAGTGACAGATTATTAATCATTATAAACATCAACATGAAATACTCACATTATATTATACATCGTACAGCTGTCCACTAGATCTTAATGACCATGTAAAGAATTATCTTGCTTTAGATTGGGCAGAACACAACATGTGGAAGCAAAAGTCAGAATCGTTGGTGTGTGAGGGGATGTGCACTGGTGTCTAAATGCCCTGATTGTTGCTGGCTGTGGGGAAGAGGGCTCTAAAACATTGCTACTGAAAGTGTGGTTCAAAGATGGCAGCATCGGCATCACCTGGGAATGTGTTAGAGATGCAGAATCTCAGGTTCCACCCCAGAATCAGAATCTAATTTTCACCATATCCCCAGGCTGTTCATCTGCACGTTAAAATATGAGAAATGCTAGGCTCTCAAACACAGGTGGGCTTGAATTTTGAATGGACTTAGGGGAAATTGCAAATACAGAAAATTTCAAAAATGTTTTGATGTAATGATGGAGGAAGACCCAAAAAACATAAATTATAGCTAAGTCTAGTAAGGGGGTTCACAGGCTCACCCATGCTACCTGAAAATGTATACTTCAGAATAAAATACAAGCCTCAAAGGAAACTGCTGCTTTGAGACATCTAAAGGAAGCTGATAAGGTAAAGTCACTTCCTGAAACCATGGCACACACATACTGGGTGCTCAGAATGTATTTTTTGAGAAAAGACATGAAATGACATGGCAGGTTTTTTTACTCCCACCTAACTTCTCACCACCCATAACCCAGTTACCAAAAGACTGAAGACTCTGTGTCCTTGAAGGAAGTAGAGCAGAGGCAGGGGAAGAATTTACTTGGGGAATCTGCTCAAAAATAGGAGGTTACTCACACTTTTCAGGGAATAGTGGGATTGTGATGTTTTTCTTGGTAACAAGAGAGTCATTCTGATTCAGGATGTCTCTCCAGGGAGTGAGGAGTGCAGTCTGCGTCCTAGACTAGAAAGATAATGTTAGGAGACAGGGAAGACCTAGTTCCCCAAAATGAAAATTGCCAATGGCTATTCCTCCAGCTGGTCCTTTTCTAGAGGGATTGAAATCTGCAGGCAAGGCCGGGCGCGGTGGCTCAAGCCTGTAATCCCAGCACTTTGGGAGGCCGAGATGGGCGGATCACGAGGTCAGGAGATCGAGACCATCCTGGCGAACACAGTGAAACCCCGTCTCTACTAAGAAATACAAAAAATAGCCGGGCGAGATGGCGGGCGCCTGTAGTCCCAGCTACTCGGGAGGCTGAGGCAGGAGAATGGCATGAACCCGGGAGGCGGAGCTTGCAGTGAGCTGAGATCCGGCCACTGCACTCCAGCCTGGGCTACAGAGCGAGACTCCGTCTCAAAAAAAAAAAAAAAAAAAGAAATCTGCAGGCAAGTGCTTTTGAGTCAGGTCTGTGTCTCCTTCTCTATCAGAGCAGACGTCCCCATTCTCCCAGGAGACTCGAGCTATCCTTGCTGCAGCATTTTAGCTTTTAATTACTAAGCACTTGATTAGCACTTGCTGTGTTGCAAATACTATTCTAAGCACTTATGTGTATTATGAATTCATTTATTCCTCATAACAACCCCATGAGGAAGGCATTAATATTAACCCCATTTTACTGATGACGAAAATGAGCCAGATAGCAGTTAAGGAACTTACGGTCGTAGCTAGGAAATCTGACCTCAGACTCGTAAGCTTCACATTATAATGACCCTGTAACATCTGTTTCTAAGTCTCAGAGTGCCTTAGCAATACCCCAGCTAATAAAGGTTTCCCGTACTACCGTAGCAGTCTCAGCAGTTGACAAGTCTGTAAAGAACATTTAAATTAGTGGTATGTTTAGTCTTTGGCCTTGTTTTTAAGTTATAGAGTAAACTAAGTATCATCTCAGTAACAATGGGGAGTCCTTCCCTTAAACATAGGAGTAACAGTTGATGAAATTTCTGAATGTGTATATATATATTCATGTGACTCCAGCTATGCTGAGCATTGGTTTTTCAGTAGATTCCTGAGTCTAGTTTGTGGACCTACAACTTAAAAGATCTTGAAAAGGATATGGAAAGAGCTGACATGGTAGTAAAAACATGACCTCAGTTCCTAAAAAAAAATAAAATAAAAATTGAGCTACGATATGATCCAGCAATTCCACTGCAGGATATATAACCTGAAAAAAAGAAAATCAGTATATAGAAGAGATATCTGCACTCCTGTATTTGTCGCAGCACTGTTTACAATAGCAAAGATTTGGAAGCAACCTAAGTGTCCATCAACAGATGAGTGCATAAAGAAAATGTGGTACATATACACAATGGAGTATTATTCAGCCATAAAAAGAATGAGATCCAGCCATCTGCAAAAACATGGATGAAACTTTATGTTAAGTTAAATAAGCCCGGCACAGAAAGACAGATGTCACATGTTCTCACTTATTTGAGGGATCTAAAAATCAAGTCAATTGAACTCATGGACATAGAGAATAGAAGGATGGTTACCAGAAGCTGCGAAGGGTAGTAGGGGGTTGGTGGAGAGGTGGGAATTGTTAATGGGCACACAAAAAATAGAAAGAATAAGACCTACTATTTGACAGTACAAGGGGATGACTATAGTCAATAATAACTTAATTGTACATTTTAAAATAACTTGATGTAATTGGATTGTTTGCAACTCACAGGATAAATGCTTGAGGGGATGGATAGCCCATTCTCTGTGGTGTGCTTATTTCCCATTGCACATAGTCAAGTTATTACTGACTATAGTCATCCCATTGTGCTATCAAATAGTAGGTCTTACTCATTCTTTCTATTTTTTGTGTGCCCATTAACAATTCCCACCTCTCCACCATTGCATACCTGTATCAAAACATCTCACATACCCCAGAAATATACACACCTACTATTTACCCACAACAATTTTTAAAATAATAAAAAGATTAAAAATAAAACAATTTTTAAAAAATGACCTCAGGGGAAATGATTAGATAAAGTATGTCAATCAGGAAAACTAACGAAGGTTTCGAAACAGTTTACCTTTTAAAATGTTTCTCTACAAATGACACTAGAAAAAGAAAGGAAATTTAACAACGAAAAGGATTCAAAAGACAGGCTTGCAAGAAACACAGGCTGCTAACTCCTTTAAGCACTATATAAAACAATTTGTCTGAAATAAGTGAGTTATTCACTCGGCACCCAAGGAATAAGAGTATAGTGCTCACCATTCAAGGTAGCAGTGATTTGATCTGGAACACACCCAGGTAGTCTTCTACCCTTCTGAACTAAGAGAAGGACTGTAGCGGCAGTCACTTGTGAAGTGCATTATAACCTGAACAGGGGGATGTGTGAGAATAATGTTACCCCAGATTTTCACGTGCAGGCATCTCTCTACTATTTCTCCTCTCCTCTAGCCTCATGTTTTAAAATGTTTTTCCTTCTGCATTAGTCTGCTGGGGCTGCCATAAAAAAGTACTCCAGACTGAGTGGCTTAAACAATAGAAATTTATTTTCTTATAGTTCTGGAGGCTAAAAGTCCAAGATCGAGGTGCTGTCAAGGTTAATTTCAGGTGAGGGCTCTCTTCGTGACTTGCAGATGGCCACATTCTCACCGTGTCCCCACATGGCCTTTCTTTTGTGTATATGCAGAGGGAGAGAGGTCTCTGGTATCTCTGCCTCATCTTATAAAGATGTAAGTTCTATAAGATTAAGGTGCTCCCCCTACAATATCTTTTTTTTTTTTTTGAGATGGAGTCTCACTGTCACCTGGCTGGAGTGCAGTGGCACATGATCTCTGCTCTCTGCAACCTCCACCTCCTGGGCTCAAACGATCCTCGTGCCTCAGCCTCCCAAGTAGCTGGGACTATAGGTGCCTGCCACCACACATTTTTAGTAGAGATGGGGTTTCACCATGTTGGCCAGGCTGATCTTGTACTCCTGACCTCAAGTGATCCACCTGCCTCAGCCTCCCGAAGTGTTGGGATTTACAGGCATGATCCGCCACACCCAGCCCATTTAATCTTTATTGCCTGTATTTATTACCTCTTTATAGGCACTATCTCCAAATACAGTCACTTTAGGGGTGAATTTTGAGGAGACACAATTCAGTTCATCACACCTACCAAGTGAAATGTATTAAGTAGTAACTCATTTCTTAATGAGGCAAAGTAATTTATAACCACAAAGGAAAACTTCTGAGAAAATAAGATAATGAGTGTAATTGCCCTGTTTTAACTTTAAGCAAAAGCCAAATTTAGCACTTCATTTTAATTGTACATTTTTAATAAATATGTCACCATTACTATTTATTTATTTATTTATTTATTTTTAGACAGAGTCTTGCTCTGCCACCCAGGCTAGAGTGCAGTGGTGTGATCTCCGCTCACTGCAATCTCTGCCTCGCGGATTCAAGCGATTCTCTTGCCTCAGCCTCCCAAGTAGCTGGGACTACAGGTGCCCACCACACCTGGCTAATTTTTTTTATTTTTAGTAGAGATGGGGTTTCACTATGTTGGCCAGGCTGGTCTCGAACTCCTCACCTCAAGTGATCCACCCGTCTTGGCCTCCCCAAAGTTCTGGGATTACAGGCGTGAGTCACCGCACCCGGCCAACTTTTAATTCAATATTTTGAAATATGGAAAATAGTATGTCAGGCTCTGTACTGCCACATTGTATTCCTTAGGTATCCAGGGACACTCCATGATCAGTATCAATATCTTTACTCTCTTTTTTAGCAAAAAGGTGCCCACTACCCCAGCAAGTGCCATGTACCCTACAAAGATGAATAAAACACAGAGATGAAACAAGTACACTGTAATGCAATATAACTAATTTCTTATGTTACGAAAACTCTTGGAGGATTTAGAAGGAACATTCACTCCTGGTGGAACATTCCCAGGTGACTTCATGGGCAAGGTGGCATTTGAGTTGAATCTTTAAGATTGAGGAAAAGGATACAAGCTGAGGGGACAGGATGAGTAAATGCAAAGACACGGGGTTTCTTCTGGAAAGGGAAGAGTCCCAGTTTGTTGGGTTGAACCACAGGGAGCCATCAAAGACTTCAGAGCGGAAGAAAGAGAAACACAGTGAGAATCGTGATTGTCAACATTAATCTGGACACAGGCTCCTGGCTAGATTGGGCAATAGGCAGCAGAGAGCCTGGAATCAGGGTAACCCATGTCGTGCATTGGTAACCGTCCAGGAGATCCTAAGGAGGCCTGGATTTGGATGCTGGCTGTGGTCTGGAAAGGAGAGAACAGACGCTGGGATCATCGCCAAGGTTCTATCAAGATGGTTTGTCATATGTTTGAAGAGTAAGGATGAGGGAGAAGTCAAAGGTGCTGCTGATGTTTGTAGAAATGTATTAAATCATGGGAGAGAAGTCTCTGCAGAGACCTTTTAACATAAAACCTAGTAAATCAGTGGCTTCCAGACTGAGGCTCCATGGAAATGCCTGAGGGTACAAGGCCTCCGGAGCAGCAGGAGGTTGCTCCCTACCTCCTTCAATCAGAGCAGCTTCTTTGTCATCTGTTTTATAGATGAATTTCACATGAAATTTTGCTGGTTTTTAAAAAAGGGCTTCTCTGCTCTAAAATATTTGAGAACCACTATGCTGGGGCCTCCCAAGTTGATATTCTAAATCAAGACAAGTCTCCAAAATGTTACTCAAAACCTTATTCAAATCAGTGCCTCCCAGGCAGTTTCCCAGCAGTACACACGCCTACCTCGGGCCAGTACGTGTCACCGGTTGCATTGAGCAGCTGATGCTCAGAGCACCCCTGTAATAGCTCCAAACATGAGCTAGAAATCTTTAAACAATCGGTGCTCTCCTGAGAGATATTTTTGTGCTTCCTGTTCCCTGTCTGATGATATTTTTGGCCGTTTGCAAGGAAATTAGGAAATTCCACTTTTGTCTCAGTCATTACCTGGGAGTACTGAGAACAACAACAAAGGAGCTTCGGAGAGAGGATAGGATGGTAGTGGGTAGACCAGATAACCACTATCTTTTGATCTTCGTAGGAATGACCAGATGTTTATTCAGTTTTTATTCTTCTAAACCAATTATTCCATTGCAAAGAATGTCATCTTACTCTGAAACGTAAACCACAGTTGCTTACCTGCACCCTGAGCTAAAAAGATAGCTCTCAAGTCTTACTCTCTCCTTCCTCGATACAGAATTTCACTCTCTCCTTCCTTGATACAGAATTTCACCCCATTTGTGGTCCAGAAACTGTTTCCAATGATCTCCAAAGGGCAAAAGTACTTCCATGATGAACATTATGTCTATAAAAATCAAGAAAATAAGCATCAAAAACTTCAGTTTTTCATGCGAATTACAAAAGCATCAACCTAAGCATTTCATTGTGTCATGAAGGCAAACTACAGCTTGTTTTAATTTGCCTTATAACATATCTGCAGTATACCCAGGGAGAACTGATGTTCTAATGAATTAGGAAAGCTTCTTTTATGTCCTTCTACCTGTAGCTTGAAGACCTCAGCTTTTAAAAAGCTGTTGATATTGAACAACTGTTAAACTGGCAGTTATTCACAACTGTCAAATATTGGAATTTCCAGTAACTACTGACTCAAGTAAAAAATAGTGTTGATACTTATTAAGCTTTCATGATTTACAAAGTGTTTTCTTACATACTTCCACCTTTAATCTTCACAACCATCTTACAAATCAGGCAGGCCGGAGGTTATTCATCTAATTTATGGAAGCATGGAAATGTTAAATGAGAAGCCCAAAGTCTCCTAGCATGGAACCTTGTTGAAACAGCAGGAAGTTTCATAGAGTTCTAGACTGTTAGAATGTGAAGAGCCTAGAAATCATCATGCTGCTAATATCATTGAAGAGGAAGAAACCAGAGTCAGACGTTGAGTCACTTCCCCAAGTTCCCACACAGGGTTTCTAGAACTGGAATCACAACCAAGTTTACTGGCTCTGGGGTCAGTTGTCTTTCTCTACTGCATCACAGAGCAGGGATGCCATCACGGGGGTGTTGAGACATTAAGTGAACTGGATCAGACAAGAATATATCCATGTTTACCTTCATCTTATAACTTATGTAGCCATCTGTGTCATAGAACTAAGTAATTTATTTAATTACTAAAACATTGAAAGTTCTCTTTGCCTTTGGTCATTATATTTATGTCCATTTTGAATTTAATTTATAACCAAATCATGCATCCCGTTTCTTTCATTTCAAGCACTTTTTGCCTTGGCCCCATATGGCTATCAACCCCTTAAACCATGCTCTCAGCACCTATACTTAGAAAGTAAGCATTCGAGTCCATTAAGATTTCAGAATTTCCAGCTAGAGTTTTCTGGTGGTCACATAAAAATAAACAAAACATCCTTGATCTTAAAAGGAAGAAAGAAAGATCTATTTCAAAAATGAACAATAACACTTTTGTTTGAAAAGTTGAAGAATTATTTTTAAAATCCCTAGACCATATCATGTCTGGTATTCCTCCTGTACACAGTGATCGGTCAGATTTCCACATGACTTTAAGAAACTTCCCTAACATGTACCAAAACAATTGAAATGTGAGAAATTAATGAAGAAAAGGAAATGTTGATAGCACCGAAGTGGTCCACTGTGGCACTTGTACCCCTCCACGACCTTCTCAATCTGCTTTATAACAATTCTGAGTTTCAGCAGCTCCATTTTTATATGTAGAATTTTTCTACTGTTAATGTCACAGGCCAAATCACCTTAGTTTTCTAACAGCAAAAAAATATATAATACCTGTTTCTCAAGAAAATCTGCCAATTCCCAACAGAACTATAGAACTTTATGGTATAATCCAGGGACTTTGCTGTGAACAGCATCTGCTGAGATGTGCCCTGAACCTAATAGAGGACAAGGGAAAAGGGATATTTCAGGAGTTTGGAGCAGCCCCACGTGGTCTGCAAAATAGGAAGGTTTTGGGGAGGCAGGAGAGTTCTAACCCTGCCCATTCCATGGCCCATTTTCAAAATGACGGACACTGTCATGCCTCATTCTCACCCTAGTCCTTGATGTCAGGAGGATCCTCAATATGGTGAGAATAACACTGTATTTAAGATGAAGCTGATGTCTGTGTAAGGTCAGAGTAATCGTCTTTATGAGTATTATCCAAAGATATTTGGATATCCAAATATCTTTGTAAGGTGCTCAAAACCTCTAGGTTTTTATTAAAGGGCTGGGCTCTTCCCAGTCTCAAACAGTATTTGTGGTTACTTTGGAAGATGAAGCACATTTTTGCCGTGCCCTGTGTTTTTGGACATGCAGTATATCAAAGTATTCAGCGGAAATAAGCATTCTGTTTTTTTTTTTTTTATTAGCACATTTTTTTTTTTTTTGGTCTTCTCTTCCATTCAGGTATGTTGAAAGCTACGTGTTGGATCTGTTTTTCAGTTATGACATTAGATCTTCATCTGAGATTATCTAAACTAGTTTGGTTTTCTTTTGATTATAATCTCTTGTTTTTTTAATCTGCTAACACAAGCTCATGTTTATCTAGAAATGCACTTTCTCCTCAAAGTCATGAATCAGCATGAATTTCCTTTGAGTTAGTTCAAATCATCTAGAAATTAACAAATTTCAAAAAAGAAAAAATATACTAAAATGTCAAAACTTTATGAGAATACTTTATTTGCTGTATCTCAGCTACTCAGTGACTAGGTTTATGACAGTAGAGTACTGAAAACCAGGTGCACCAGGTTCTTGTTTTCATTCTTGATAGGTTCTAAGTTCGTTAAAGCAGTCTTGCAGTTACTCAGAGAGCCACAAAACCAAGTGTTCCTCTTGTTATCTTGCTTAGCTCACTTTGGGTAAAATGCATCAAACAGCAGAATGAAAAATAAAACAAAATATATTTGTTTTTATAGTTGAATGACATTCTCCCTATGTATAAGTTATAACTTGAAAATTATTACTGCTTCCAAGATTCCTAACTTTCAAGCCACATAAGAGTGACTCATGGGATCCTGGTGGCCACAAAGAATTAACGAGGCTTCCAGATGTGCCTAACACTTATTTCAGGAACTAGGGCAAGCCTCCAACATTATCTACAATCTGTGGAGAGAGAGTGGTGTGTCCATGTGAGTATACTGTAAGCCAGAAGGTTGCTGAAGATGTCACAGAATTTAATTGCTGATATTAAACTAATCATTCCAAAGAAATTCCCAGCAAGTAGAAAAAAGTAAATTCATTGGTGTTTTTATTGAGCGAGATTACCAGGAGTGAAAGATGCCTGCTTGAAGCAATGAAACAACAGACAGAATATAAGTTTAACTCTCTACCTTAGGAGGAGTAAACTAAAAACCCCTATACTTTCAGCTTCAGTTTTCCTCCTTTCAGAAAGTCCTCCACACCCCACATCTACCAAAGAACCATTTTTGATTACCGCTCTTCCCCATGTTAAAAGTAATCTCTTGCTCCTCTTAGCTCACTCAGCATTTCTTTGTACCTCTCATGATACTACAATTCTTAGCACTTTCTTCCAAATATTCTAGTAAGTTACAGATACTACTTAAATTTCCCCCATTGAACACCTAAAGGCCAGGAGGGTCCATGATTTATCTTCTGATTCCCCCAAATTGCCTGTGTAAGTTCCTTTTAAAATCGGTGCTCAAAAAAATTGTTTATGCATTCCACAATTATTTGTTGAAAACCCATTTTGTGCCAGCCCCTGGGCTGGGCCCTGGATAGCCAGTGGTACCTGAAGCAGAGGTAAAATGAATAAAGGACCATACCAAATACTGAAAGCCAAAACAGTGCCTACTTTTCTTTTTTTTTTTTTTTTTTTTTTGAGACGGGGTCTCGCTCTGTCACCCAGGCTGGAGTGCAGTGGCCGGATCTCGGCTCACTGCAAGCTCCGCCTCCCGGGTTCACGCCATTCTCCTGCCTCAGCCTCCCGAGTAGCCGGAACTACAGGCGCCCGCCACCGCGCCCGGCTAGTTTTTTGTATTTTTTTAGTAGAGACGGGGTTTCACCGTGTTAGCCAGGATGGTCTCGATCTCCTGACCTCGTGATCCGCCCGTCTCGGCCTCCCAAAGTGCAGGGATTACAGGCTTGAGCCACCGCGCCCGGCCAACAGTGCCTACTTTTCTGCTCATGGTATGTGTATGCTCTGATACAATTCTGCTGTGTAATTCTGAAGAACAAGTCGAGATAGCATTCAGCGTGACATCAATAGTCAACCACGGTGTCCCTGGCTGCTCATTCCAGGAGCTCTGTGCTGCGAGCAAGAACGCCTTTTAAGCTAAAAGCTTTGTCTTTCCCACTGTATATGGAAAAATTGACTATGCACTTTCATGGAGAAGGTCTAGCTAAGAAATGTTTATATTGGAACAAGCCCCATCTCTAAATCTGGGCTTGTTGCTGAATGGTATTTTGTTTCCTTGGATCAGGGAAGGGGTCTGGAAACATCTGTAATGAAAGTATTGTTTTAACATCAGCACAATTTTTTTCCTCAAATGACAGATAACACAATTGCCTTAAATCAAACACTCTCAGCCTTCCCCATTCATTTCCTTTCGTAAATGTGTATTATTTTGTTGTCATTAAAATGGCAGTGTGAAGACTAGATTTGTTGCACCCCAGACATTGCCATTCCCTTTGCAGTCATTTTGTTTTCACTTCAGTTTATGTTCTTTACCTTCACTTTTAGAAACGTGCTGTAACAGAATAACTATCTCGATCACAACAGTTACATGGGGGCAAAATTCAAAGCTCCAAAATGATGGTATATTGTAAAGCAATTCTGAAACTATCCTCCAAAATTTTTACTCAAAAGAAATGTACACATTATGCCATTTATAAATGAAAAGTTAAACAAAATACATATTTACATTAAATAGTATTTCACAAAAATCTAAAAATGAAATCTTAGGGGAGAGAAATTAGGGGAAGAAATCATACAAAATGCCCTTAAATAACATGAAAAGGATGGAAATTCTGTAGCAATTTTAAATACCATTCGCGCTTTAAAAAAAATAGAAGTAGCTTATGAATGGTTCATGATGTTGTAGTTAAAATTGTATTCGTGTGTATTTACCACTTGTTGCAAAAGTCTGTTTTTAAATAAGCTCCCCAAATTAAGGAGCTGAGTGTTCAGGATAGTAATTCATCTGCCTTGCTTTCTGTAAGCAGTTAGTGCTTGGTGTATTTGTTTATTAACAAACTATTTGAAAATGACCTTGTTACCAGTGTCCCTGAGCAGACTGCCACTCTGAAATACTTGGATTTTAGCCTAAAAATCCATTCTTCTGAGCCTTTTTAGGTGTTTGACACATAGTAGAGATGTAAAATATTTGCTAGATGGGTTCTACTGCTCACATTTTACAAAGAAGAGCACTTGGGGTAGAATCTCATTATCATTTGTCTCATAAAATTTGACTCATAAAACACATGACAGAGTGGGAGTTCAACACACAATCCTAAGTTCGGAACCAGCTACAAACCCTCTGTGGGATATAGCCTTCCTTAGTGTTGAAGGATGAAGGTGTTGGTTTCATGGCTCAGTCAAAATTGCAGTGATGGTATTTTATTAGTACAATTTATGGGCCGCAGTTTTCCTGTTAGGTGGGGCCAGACATATGTCAAGCTGCCACATATTCTGCCTGAGCAGACATCTGCCTCTGATTCATAAGGGAAACACCTGCACACAGGCTGGTGTGTATTACACAAAGAGGCATCCTTTTCCACGGCCCATTGTCAGATCCCTCAAATGGAACAAAGGAGGTGTCAGGGATACAGCTGGATACCACTGGCTTCTATCAGGAGTTGACTTTGCTAACGAGGGATCTACATTATTTGCTTCGTGGCCTATTTCTATCTATACTATATAAAAACTGTTAACTAAAACATCAGTTATAAATTATTATATTTAAATTAAGAATAATTGTCATATGTCAAACCAAGTAATAAGAGAGGGCTGATGAGCAGTCTCTGAGGACTATCTGATAGTCTGGACTGTCCATCTGGACTCAGCCACACACACTCGTGGAGCAAACCTGAGTTTGCTTAAGAGAGGTCACTCCACCTTACCCCATCCACCACCTGCATTCTCCACTCCAAGAAGTCTGGGGAGTGGTATTGAGACCTTTTGATGACAATGGCACTTTCCTGAGAAAAAAGGGAGACATACTAATGGGATATCTTCTATGAGACTCTTGATAAATCTGATAAACTTGAACAGAGTTGACTTTTATCTCAGATATCCCAGGGAAAGGCAGAGATGGACAGCATAAGTTTGTTTGCAGCCCCAGAAGAGGTGTGAGCTTCAGCAATAACACCACAATTTTCCAGCATCATTTTCTTCATCATCGTCCTCGTCAAGAAGTGTGGTTGAGTGAGTAGAGCACTAACGGTGCATCTCCTTGCTCTATGTAAACAGCTTTCAATAAGTTCCTTACTTCGCTAGGCCTCAGTTCTCCCAAATTTAAAATTAGGAGTTAGATGCAGTCCTTCCCAGCTCTGGCATTCTGCGTTTCTGTAATGCCAAGACACATTCAATAGATATTGATTAAGCATCTGCTCTATGAAGGCACTGAGGATTCAGCAACAAATCAGGTGAATCCAGTTTCTGTGCTCAGGGAGTTAAGTCTTCCAGGGAAGAAAGACAAGGAACCATTAACTTAAACGTTGCTAAACTGTGTGCCCTAAAGAAGAAAAGAATTGCAGCTCACTCAGGAGAACCACTTAAAACAAATAACCCTGGTACAGACAAGTCCAAAAAGAAGAGAAGAAACTAACAGTTATTGAACACTTTCTATGCATTTATATTGGACATTAAATGCTTTAAATATTAGTTGATCCTCACAACCATTCTAGAAGGTAATAAGGTGGGCAGCCCCATTTTTTCAGAAAGGGAAAACAAAGCCTAGAGTTAAATAATCTGGGCAAGGTCACCCAGGTAGGAACTGAAATACTGATGATCTCAGGCTTTCTGCTGCCTCAGGCTGTCTCCAAAGGACATAACTATAGGAAATTACATCCACCGCAAGGAATAGATTGCAGTGTATCATGTCATGCCCATGGCAGATCAATCAGTTAGGTCTAGAGGCTGGGCTATCTTAAATGTGAGCATATTTGCAGGAGAAATTCATTCATTCACTCAACAAGCATTTACTGCACAGCTGCCAGGTGCATGGTGAACAAATGGGGACTGAACACAGACACACATGGACATTTCTTAAAACAGCCAAAAGTAGATTTATCACATCCTAGCCATTCTGGCTGTAAATACTAAAGAAGTAATACCTAAGTGTGCATGTTCCTGGGGAAATAGAAGTAGTTATAGAGCTATTAGAAGCATCAGAAAAAAAGAAAAGGACAAAGAATTTAAAAGAAATTTGTTCCCAACCTATGAACTGCTCTTGATTCTTTCATTTAACATTTAATTCACTACAATTGTATTGAGAAATCTATCAAAATTGACTAGTTGACATGGATCCCACCTTTGTATACAAACCCTTATCTATTTTGATCCTCCGAAAATATGCTCCATCAATTGAACAGGGGAAAATGTCATTTTGCTCAAGTTGTTATAAATTATGATAGGGGAATTTTGATATGTGGAGTGCAATCCATCTTTCTTTAGATAGTGCAATTTCAATCCCCAGATGGATAGAATTCCATTTGTTAGCTCTTTTCAGTCTTCTACTAGCTATTCCAGAAATATGTTTTGTAAGAAGCACTTATGTCCACGCCATTTCCTACCTGTGGCCCCCAAAGAGACCATGCGAAATTTTGTTGTCACCACTAAATGAATGTTTAGAATAATTACAGCTAAAAAGATCTTTCCATTTCAACAAAGAACAATTATCTTGCAAGAGATGACTTCAAAGAGTTGAACTCAACTTTTTGAAATGGAAAGTTGAGTTCAGGATGTTGGAGGAAATAATGGGTGTTGGTATGGTTTTGGCTGTTTCCAGGGACTTGTGCCTGAGGAAGGCTGAGGAGGATTAGGGTTATTTAAAGAGGAGGAGGGGAAAGCAAGGGAGATGGGCTGCTCTCCACCAACAAAGAAAGTGAGAAATGGGGCCATGAGGAAGACATGATTGAAAGAAGCTGAATATAAGTAATCCTAAACTCTTGGCCTATTTCTAGCTCAGCCTATGAGCCACAGGGATTTCTGATGTCATATTTAATGATTTTCTAACAAAAGCTGACTGTGCTTTTGTTTTAGGGTTTAAAACCATCCTAATTGGTCAATTAACATTTTTCAATGAGCCTTTGAAATTTGATAAAGGCAACTTGATTATTTGAAAGAGTCCTTGACCTTGGACTGTCTGAGAAAGAAAGTGAATCAGATGTCACTTTGCAAGTCTGCTGGACCACTGAATAGTCCCTGGATCAAGAGCCCACTGGTCTTTCCTACCACTGCTTGAGCACCCTGAGAACAAGGGTATGCTGGTGACTCTTCACGTGTCCCCCCAGATCCAGGATCTGCCCTGCCTCAAGAGACTGATGCCCAAAGGCTACAGCACACAAGCTCCCTTGCATTTCAGGGAAAGTAATAGGAGAAGGGAAAGTTGGGGCCATTCTGCTCCACTTCCTCTCTGCCTCAGCACTGCTGTTCAGGCAGAAGCCATGACCCCCAAGGCGGCAGCTCCTGCCGGCAAGCTCCCCTCCTCCACAGTTCCAGCTTTCCCTGACTTTGTGCAACAGGCTATCTTTATCGCCTTAGGCCCTAAAGGGAGCAGATCTTTACCAATTTTACTGTTTCTAGCTTTTATGGCCTCTCCATTCCTTGCTCCCTTAACCTGCCCACAACTCGGTAAACTCTTAATTCTCTTCTTTCCCTTCATGTAAACTCTCCAAGGTGAATTTTTAGTATTCCTGCTGGGCCTGACTACATCAGTGAAAGCCCCCTCCCTCCTGTAATTCATGGCTTTTTCCATTTCCTTTTGTCTAGAGGAAGCCTTCCCAAAAGCATCTACTACCATCTGCTTTAATTGACAAATTATTTTACCTTCACATAAAGGAAGAGATTATACAAAAAAATTTTAGCAAACTATAAGAACATAATCTAAATTCCGTAGTTCAGCTTCATTTGAATTATTGCACAGTCTCCTCCTGGTTCCCCCATTTCAACTCCAGGCCAGCTGGACAGGGCAACCTTTGGCCTGAGCTTACAGGTTACTCTTGTCATGTTCTACCAATCTAAGGCCACAGATGATTAGGGCTCCCATTATTAGCTCTCTTGATTCCTAAGGAAGCAAGACTCTCTGAGTTTGGGTCATAGATCCTTTCTTAGGACAGAAAACTGGCCTGTAAACCCTCTTACTTAAATTTTAATATTATAATTTCTCAGTCAACTAGAAAATGGGAGTATTGTGGACTATTTTGAGGATCTTTTACCTCTGCCTTAACTTAGTAACGCCCAATTAGAATAAATAAGCACCCTAAAAGTCTTTTGAGTTGCACAGGTAGCCTGGGACATGTAGCTTTACTGCTAGAATAAAATAATTAGTGGAAATCAAATTGAGTAGCCACTCAAATATTATAGAAGAACCTAAAGGACCTAAAGGCTGATGTATGCTTTAACTAAGACAGATATGCGTGAAATGCGCCACATGGGATGAGGCAGCTGCTAGCTGTAAGATGAAGAACAAAGGAAGGACAAATTAAGTAAGGAATGTTATTTTGCTTATTTTTTAACTGTGTTAATAATAATGATACATAAAGTGAATAACCAGGAAGTTGGGGAAATTATACACAAGCGTCTGAATCTATTGTCAAGACCACATTAGTCACTTCCTAGAGATGATGTTTTAGAGATCTCACCACGTATAGACATGGAAATCCTATATCCAGACAACCTAAGTAGGATCTTTTGTTTTCCTTTCTCTTCTTTTTTTTTCCTCATTTGTTCCTTTTCCTCTTTCCTTCATTCTTTCATGAGAATGTGTATGCCCTCCATGGATTTTAAGAAATAACATAGTCAGGCGGGGTACGGTGGCTCACCCCTGTAATCCCAGCACTTTGGGAGGCCGAGGTGGGTGGATCACGAGGTCAGGAGTTCAAGACCAGCCTGGCCAAGATGGTGAAACCCTGTCTCTACTAAAAATACAAAAATTAGCGTGGGGTGGTGGCAGGTGCCTGTAATCCCAGCTACTCGGGAGGCTGAGGCAGACAATTGCTTGAACCCAGGAGACTGAGGTTGCAGTGAGCGGAGATCATGCCACTGCACTCCAGCCTGGGTTACAGAGCAAGACTCCATCTCAATATAAATAAATAAAAATAAATAAATAAAATAGTCAAAGCCCTGAGACTCCTTCTCAGTCTCATCCCCACTCCTTTACCCTTAACTGACCTGATTTCTCAGATTCCTATTTCTTTCTCATACTTTTCTTTATATATGTGTATCCCTACACAATGTATTACATGGTATTATTTTGCATTAAAATACAATATAAACATCATGCTATTTCTCCTCTGCAACTGGCTTTTTCCTCAATATTGTATTTAAAAGATTCATTCGTAGTTAGTCTTCACTTGTGAAATCTGCCAAATTGCCCTCCAAAGTGTTGACACAATTTGCCCTCACTTGCCTCATTCTTTACCAATTCAAACCCATTTTTCCGCTAACATATTTTCGGCATTGACTTGCTATTTGTGACTGACTACGATAGGTGATGAGGACACAAAAATGAGTAAGACACTATCCCTGTTCTCAAGGAGCTCACAGTGATTTCAGGGAGGCAAGAGCATAAATGTCATATTCTGTATGCTCTGATGAGGTCTGTGCAAGGTGCCACGTGAGTGACTGAGTCTGAAAGTCTAGGGAAGGAGTTCCCAGGTGAGACAAAGTAGCGAAAGACATCCCAGGACTCTGTAGCATATGTAATAGTATATGCAAAGGCAAGGCGGGCAAGAGCGTGGTATTTATGAGGGTAATGGGGTATGTGGTTTCATTAGAGCAAAGGGAGCCAAGGTTGACGCTAAAGAAATAGTTTAAGGTTGGATCCTTGTATGTCATGCTAAGGAATTTTACGTATTCATGCAGATAATGAATGAAGAGCCACTGAGAGGTTCGAAGTAGAAAAGTAGTATGATAAAGGTTTTTAATTAATTCTGGTAATGAAGAATGAACTGGAAGGAAGAACTTCTGGTGATGGAGAGAGTAGAGTGGAGGGAATTATAATCATCCAAGAGAGAGAAGCACCAAGATCCTGAACTAAATGGTGGTATTGGGAACAAGGAGGAGGAATCTCCCTGGTAGTATTTCAGAGGCAGAATATAAAATCTACAAGGCAGCAGCCTACAAAGGGAAGCAGGAGGTAGGAACAGCCTAACCCAGGAGGACGCAAGGGCATGCATTATGTGTAGAGAATTTAAAAACAACAATAAAACTTACTAAAACTCAGTCTGCTTTTTATTATCACCATGTGCCAGCAATTCTAAACAATGTCAATGACAAAATTATCCTCCCTGAGAACTCTTTTGTTGTCTAAGGTCTAAGCAGTTGCTGTGGTTACTGTTGAGTTTTGATAATATAACAAATATGTAAGCTTCCAATTAACACATTCCAATTTCTTAACCTTTAGTAAACATTGCATTCTATCCAGAAATTAATTTGGAGGACTCCTAGTCCTACAGTCCACTCCAACACAGGTAGGGGTATCAGTTTAGAGAGTAAGTTTATAACAGTTCAGAACTGTGTAAGGTCACTCTCACTTGAGACTCTAATCTCTGGGGTACTTCATATATCTACATTTAAGCCTCAGATTTGAAATCAACAATAATAGCACAGTGACTCTGAAAGGTAAGAGAACTTGAGTGCTTACATTGTGTCACTCTATGTGCAAACCATCCTCTGATCCTTGAGGAAGTATTTCTGGAAGTATTTCCCTCTTCTGGAAGTATTTCCAAAACTTACATTAATGCAAAATACATTAATGTAATTTAAAAGTGTTAATCCATTACCTTTTCTTTTTATGTTCTATAGTCTTTATCATTAACTGAGACATAATATAAGGAGAAAAAGAGATTTGGGAGAGGCTATGATAAAGTCAGTGTGGGACACACTCAACTTCAGGTGCCTATAAAACTGGAGATGGACTTATCTAACAAGCACTTAGAAACAAGGGAGTGGCATGAAAGAGTAAGATCAGGGATGTGTAGAAATATTTAGGAATTACCAAAATATAGCTGGAGTATAAAATTGTGGGAGGGATTAACATCATCCACAAATTTCATCCATACTTAAAAGTGTATAGATAGAAAAGAGGGCTAAGAAGGTTACCCTGGAGAACATTAGCAATGTAGAAGCAGCAGAAGATGAACTGCCTGCCTCTGCCCCTTCCCCTGCCCCCTGCCAAAAAAAATTAAATTAAAAAAACTGAGAAAGAAAGGTAGGCAGAAGAAAAGCCAGAAGAAAGAGTTGTCCTAGAAACCAGGAGAAGAGAGAACTTCAAGGAGGGAAGAAATTTCAACAGTTTGCTTTTTTTTTTTTTTTTTTTTTTTTTTTTTTGAGACAGTCTTGCTCTGTTGCCCAGGCTGGAGTGCAATGGCATAATCTTGGCTCACTGCAACCTCCACCTCCCATGTTCAAGTGATTCCCCAGCCTCAGCCTCCCAGGTAGCTGGGATTACAGGTGCACACCACCACACCTGGTTAATTTTTATATTTTTAATCGAGATGGGGTCTCACCATGTTGGCCAGGCTAGTCTCGAACTCCTGATCTCAAGTGATCTACCTGCCCCGGCCTCCCAAAGAGATGGGATTACAGGCATAAACCACCACACCTGGCCATCAACAATGTTAAGTACTGGAATGAGGACAAGTAAAATTGGAAAAGCAAAGCCACAAAGACATCACTGGCCATCTTTGTGAGGGCAGTTTCAGTGTGCAGTGGAAGCAGAGCCAGACAATGGATGGAGGCATGGATCAGCATAGCATGAAGGAAGCAGAGCCAGTGCGATTAAGCTCTCACTAAAGATCTGCTGGACAAGAAGGAGGAAATAAAGGGGAGGCAGGGTTGAGGGAGGATATTCTTGGATCTGAGCCCAGGTAAAGATGTCAAGACTCATCCAACACAGGATGCAGCACCTAAGTGTTCTCTTTGCCTCCCCTCATCCCTGTGGATGTGAAGGTGCATGGTACTTGAGAGGAAGGCCAGATGATGGGGCAGGGTGTGATGGCCAGAGATGCGTGGATCCCAGAGCACAGATAGAGGGCTCCTCTTTCCTACAATGGAAAGAGTACTGCTTCTGAGATGGGCAGAAGACACAAGGATGAGTCAAGACAAAGGGGAATTTAGAAAAAAGAGACAGTATGAGATTTCCCACCCAATGGCCTCTGTGTTTTCATTGAAAGAGGCAGGATTAGCTGCTGAGAGTAAGTGGGTGCAACAGAAGTTTGGGATACATTTTTTTCCTATTAATTCACAATAGCATTTCTTCAGTAATGCATAAACCTGTGAGGAAGAGCATAAGGAAGGAAAGACATGTCCTGCCAGTCATTTTCACCTTGTGCCTTGCATCTTAAGAAATCCAGGGTGAGGATAGCACTGAAATCCCCACAGGGCCTCAAGACAGAAGCAGGTTCGTCTACCAGCAATGAACACTGATGAAACACCCCAACTGCCTTCCCTGAGTACACTGAAGAGAAGCTGTTGTCATTTATAGGCAGTTCATCCTCCAAACTTCTTATATAACAAAAAGTAATTTAGGCAGACATTTGCAAGACTATAGGCCATTAAACGGTAATGATCAAACTGGATCATCCATAAAAAGCACTTAGCTCAGTGTTTCGTGTCCGTCAGTAAATTATTAGCTGTGATTTATGAAAACCAGATGAAGATGACAGAGATGTCTGTCACCTCACAACATTGATTCCTTCTAAGTGGCTAAGGAGTCAAATCAAAATCCCCTAAATGCCTATAATTCTGAAGTCATTTCTGTCTACTCATTCTTATTGCTAACCCTTGTGCTCCGCATCTCTTCCTTTCTTGGAAATGTGTCCAAGGCATTTGCCCCAGTAAATTAAATAAAACTGAGTCAGTTTTCAGATGTAAAAAAAAAAATCTGGCAGCGTCAGAGGCTATGTTGTGTAACCATAGCTTGGAAGGCGAGGAGTGAAAAGAACAAGCCAGTTACAGGAGGCGATGTGAGATGAACCCGGAGCAGAAAGCCAGATGTTAGCAGGAGATTTATTTCTAGAAAAACCAAAGGAAAAAAGACACCACTGAAGCCTCGTTATGTTATATAAGCAACAATCTCTACTATAAACAAGCGACTCGACGATTACTTTAAATGATTTTCAAGAAGCAAATTAAAGAAATGTTTATTAGCATTAATAAATAGAATCATCCTCAAATCCAACATTTCTAAAAGAAAACCTGTATGGCTGTAGGGGGTGTGGATTTTCTTGGTTGATTCTAGCTAGCGTAGCAAGTACTTCAACACACGCCAAGGCTGTTGGTATCTACAAACAGTTGATGAACAGGGTTCAGGGACAGTTATTTGAGAGCTGTGAGTGGAGCGCTGGTTTCCACCCATGAAGCCCGTAAAGAGTGCTGAGGAGTAGCCACAGAAATGTGATGTAAACATGTGATAACCCTGTCTCCACTCCTTACAAAATTAAAGGACTTGGCTTAAGAGTGGTTAGGATGGCTCTGTGCTCCTCGGAATTCCTCAGGCCCTGAGTCAGTGTCTCTATTTTATTGATGATTAGTTGAAAGCTGGAGTGTTTTGTAAGCTGGGCAAGGCACGGCAGACACGGGGCCTAAGCGGTAAGCACAAAGGTAACTCTCTAGGCCAAGTAGGGGAAACCAACACCATAGTCTGTGTTTGGTTTTTGACCTAGCTTTGTTATGCCATCCTAAGAAAAAAAGCCTTTGAACTGCATAAATCTCTAAAGAATGTTGAAACCACTTTCCTAATTGAGTTATGGTGAAATCGCTGTCAAAATCTAAAAATTAACTTTGCCTATTAAAATGTGGGGAATTTCAATTACGCAAACAAGAGCTCAGAGATACCCAAGGGAGGATGTGTGAGTAATTGTCTTCAGATTCAAGCAAAATCAATCAAGAAGCCAACTTCTTGGTAACTGCAACACATAATCCATTTAACTCATTTTGGCACTTTATAGGTTTGTATACTAAAAATCAGGACATGTTAAGCCCTATCTGAAAAACATATGGAGCCAAAAGTTAGCAAAAGCTTAAATTCAGAACTGCTTGCCATTTCAGATATTTCGTATTTTATTTTTACTGACACAGAAAAAAATGGCTTGTGAAATACCTACTCATTTAATAAATTCTTATGTTCTCAGAAGTCATTCCTCCTTAGCAAAGGGTGGGATATTTTGGAAATTTTTGAATAGATTAAATCATGTTGTTCCCCACAAGAAGATCCTTGAATACTATCTGATTCTTAAGTCTGCCCAAATTTTAGGCAGATGGAAGTCAGCATTGTGCAGAAACCACAGACTCTTCAGTGAGGGCACACAGCTTTAGCTCCTAACTGAGCATAATATTCTGTCTTAAGCTGACTTTTATTAATTAGTAAAACAAAACATGGAACTCACTATAACTAAACCAGAACTAAAAATCATTGTTTCCTGGAAACAAGAGAAAAGTCGATTCATTAAATACATACAAAAACCCAAGCAGAAAGATAATGTAATGTGGGCCGTTAAGTTTGAAGAAGACTAATTTGGATGGTAGCAATGATTCTGGACACCAGTAAATGAATTTAGAGGGATTTTGGTTTTGTTTTTCTTTTTATGCTTTCTATTTTGAACCTCAGTGAACTGAAGCAAAAGTTGTTGAATCAAATTCTAAGTCTAATTCAGAAAGGAAGATGAGTTGAATCAATATATGTAATATGTTCATAAATCTTTGGTTGGAAACACAATGCGAATAACTATTCCAATCAGCTCCTATGAGAATAGACACTGGGGCTGTAGAGTGTGTTCTTTCTGATGGAATTTTGTTATAATTAATTCATTGTCATTTGCTGGAGCTGGGGACTTGGGTCTGATCCTCTTTGGGACTCAGAAACCTCAGAATTTATCTCATACTCTCAAATGACAACTTCAAGCTCTTCCTAAATCCCCTCAATTTTTGCCATTGTTGGTTTGTTTAAAAGGGTAGTTAGGGACCTTAGATCCCTAGAAGATCTATTCGAGTATGTAAGTGGTTTAGTAAATCAGGTTTCTCAACAGAAATTCTGAAGTTCTCAGAGATTCTGTTTTTATGCAAAAGTAGTGGCTCGTGGGCAATTAATTAGCTCCTCTGTGATAGTGTTTGGGAAACAGTGGGATTTTTGTGAAAACGTTTTACCTAAAATTTTATTACTTAGATTGGTACCCACTTTGTTTAATAACTGCAAATGACTTAAAAGTTTACCATAGCCAAAGTATGCATACCGGACTATCCTTCAAAAGGAAGTGATTTAAATATTTTTAGAAAGTTTTAAAAATGTTATATCCAATGACAGTATTATTGTTATGACTCTAATACTCTCAAGGGGCTCTTCCAATGAAGACAAAAATAATCAGACACTCATATAAAGATCATTCGCTTTGTCCACTTTGTTAAACAATCTTAATTCATTATAACTATATCTTATGAAATAAATAATACTATGATCATATGATAAACCTCTGGAAATAATTCCTTCTGTAATGATAAGAACGTGTCCTGTCATCCCAGTTCCTTTAAATGTAGTTGGCACATGTAGATACACCATACTCATTTCCTCATAAAGTTACATCTAGTTCTCATTTCTATAAATGTAAAATTAGGCAAGTACACATACAATGATTTTACTCCAAGCCAGACCTCATACTAATTATAACAAAGTAAGCAAATGGGAATTTTCACTCATTTTTCAAAGGCAGAAGTAAGTGGTATTGATTAATTCAGTCTTAATGGTAGAGCAGAAGGCAAGCTGTGATAATAAGTCTCTTAATGAAGAGCTGTAAAAGATCTACAAGTGACTTAGTGGAAGGTAATCGGTCAAAGAGACAATTTGGCTAAAATAAATATTTTTAAAAGTAAATATCCCACTCAATGGTTTTCATATATTAATAACTACATATTTTTAAGTAATTGTATCTATTAGCAGATTTTTTTCTGGGGTTTAAAGGAGGCATTTTACATTTTTTATCCATTTCAGCCTGCTTTGAAATGTTAATAACAGCAAAAATTTGGAAATAACCTAAATGTCCAACAAGAAAGGTTTGGTTCAACGTATTAATGGCACACAAGATGGTTAAAAGCCAAAACTTGAGGGAAAAACAAAGGATCTAAATCCTGGGTCCACCATTTCTTATCTGTATTAGCCGGCTTCAGTAATACATCCCTGTAAGTCACAAAGTCCTCACCAGTAAAACAAAGACAAGGGAACTGACCTCGTAGGGCTACTGTGGGGTCAAGTGAGAGAATTGTGCAACATAATTGGCACCGTGACTTCAACATGGTAGATATTCATGTTCAATTAAATAAATAAACTTTATATATTATTTATTTATAAGGGGCAGCAAGTTATAGCAAAGAAAGAACAAGATTTGGATCAGTCTGAACCTCTTGGAATTGTATGACATTGATGGTCACTATATTATAGTGACCATTATCATTATCCTTGTTATTACTATCAATTTTTTAATAGGCCATGGCACCCCAAAAGGTACAGATCCTCTGAGTGCTAAGATTGTGTTTTTACAGTTGTCTGGTATAGGACAGACTTCTCGTGTGGAAAAGAGGATTCAGTGTGGTATAAAAAATTGATTGGAAGGCTTCATGTCTTACTCTCTCATACATAGACATACACAAACGCCATCTTTGTTTAGTAAACTGTGGAGAATCTTCCAAAAGAAAATAGACACTAATTTGTGGAGAGCCCATTCAGCTCTCACAGGCCTCTAAATAGCACAGGTGTTAGAATTACTAAGGATAACGATTACATTAACCAGGAGCAAAACTAAAAATGCATCGTTCTGCTTTCATACTTGAAAATATCTGCCTTTTGATATTATAAAGAGGCCAATTTTGCCCAGTCCTTTGAAATTTCAAAGAAAGATTCAGTAAAAACAAATAAATAACAGGACTCCCTGGAGCCATGATGAAATATTTCCACCTAAAGGAAACAATCTTAAAGAGCTCACCCTTCAGTACACTCAAACTTCTCTTGAACCACTTAACAACTCCATTCCAGGGAGTCCTCCAAAGTTCCACAACACCAGACCCAAGCTACCCAGGACATGTGCTCTAGCAGGGCATGCCCAGGGCTTCCAGATAGATGATTGAAAAATATAATTCTTCCAGGTGGACAAGGCCCAGCAGGAACGTAGTGTGCCAGGTTTCCCTGCCAGCCCTCCTCGCCCTCTCGGCGGGGGGTCAGATGACTCAACACAGCCCTGTTCCTGCCTCCCTTTGCTTCCCATCTCCCACATTATAAGAGATCAGAGCCAAGTTATCCTTCACCCAAGGTCATAGTCTCAGATTGGGGAGTGGTAAGTGGATAATGACAGGCTCTCACAGTGAACTCTCCTCCTAAACTTGGCACATCATAAAGATTTCATCTTGCATGCGGTCCAATCTAGGCACTGGCTGCTGGACTGTTGACAAAGAGTTGAGATGAAATCCAGCCTTAGCAGAGAGCAGTGGATGGATTATCAGTATATTCTGTGAGCTCCCAATAGTATATATGTCTCCAGTTTGCTGTCCTTGTCCAAACCACCCAAATCACCAAGTGTTTATTGAGCACTTAATGTACGCAAGGCATTGTGAGAGATGCTTCCAAAACTGGTCAAATATCAGAGTCTTTGGGGAGCTTTTTAAAAATGCAGATCCTTCACAATTTTTCTGTAAATCTAAAATTATTGCTCCTTTGGTTTCACTGAATCAGAAGCTCCCCAGAAGACTGTAATATGGTCATTTAGAGAGCTCAGAAACTACCATTTAAGAGGCTACTAAGATAACGAATATTAAGACCCTCACTACTCTTATCCGCTACTATTATAAAGAAAACCCTGCAGTAATGCAAAACTGCAACACATTCATGGGTCATCAGATCAATTTTACGGTCATGACCAGGATATGCTTTTAAATACAATAGGGAAGTTTAAGGTACATTATTATTTTGTGAATCTTTTATCTGAGATACATATATATGGATATCTATATCTATCTTCGTATCTACACCAATACAGATATAGATACCAATCCGTGTACTGCATCACAATGAAAACATGTATGTTTTACTTTGGGACAAAGGCTAAAAATGTGAAATTAAATGGTCTAAATCAAATGCTTCCTACTGCAATCTTAGTGCCTTTCCCTCTCTTGTTTTCTAGTGGAAACTAAGAAGCTTACCATCAACCACAAACTCCCCATTATAAAATTATAAATTGATCTTCTCTTAGCCTTATTTCTCTAACTCGGAAACGTGGCCTTTCCTTGCCTTTTTTTCATAGACAAATGTTGTTATTCTTTATTAAACTTCCTCCAAATGGAGTTTATTAAATTTTAGTTTTAAAGTGTGAACTGATGATTTTTTTTTTTAAATACTATGAATGGTGTTTAGTGACTCTTTCTTTACAGAGTAAAAAGCAAGAGGAAACAGGTTTGCATAGCAATCAGAGGGACTTCAGCCAGATATAATGAAAATTTCCTGGTCGCTAGGGAAGTGCAAACTACAATGGGTCAATGGGGGTGTGTGATGTGAAATCTCGGACTCTGTAAGTCTGTGGAAACAAAGCAGATTCTTATCTGTCTGGAATTCTTTGGACGTAAACTTGTCTGATGGGCGGGGAGCGGATTTCCAGGCCCATGACGCCATTTCTGCCCTTCATCACTGAGACATTCCAAAGAAATATCAAATGCATATACACAGCCCAGTCGCATAAACCAACAATGTGTCTCAAATGGCACACAAGTGACATCTGGGGAGGGCAGCTATGATTGTGCAGGTCAATTGGTGCATGACAGGATAGTTTAACATCCTCAAAAGCCACTTAGCACCTCTCAGTCTCATGAGCTCTTTGCTAGGACGAGGGAAAGTCATGTGTTCCTCGCAGCATTATGAAGACAAATGAAATACATATATGAACAGCACCCACACAGGACTTGACAAGTGTAAGAACTCATTAACTTCCTTATCCCTCCCTTTAACATGTTAGCATCTGAAGAAACAGATGTTTTTAAGAGCTGAAGTTCATGAAAGACTCAGCTCTAAGTTGCTGTACTACAGCTAATGATTTCTGAAATGAGAAGTCTTTATTTATAGGGAGCATAACCTCACCCTGACTAATACTTAATTGTGGTCTTGTTTTGTTCTGTTTATACTGAAAGAAAACATTAGCATTTTTTTTTCCCTTACTGTTACCTAAAACCTTCTTATTCTTCCTTGCAATGATAAGACAGTGTTAAAGGCATTTCTCTTGTCCTGAAAAGTAAAAGAAGAGGAAAAAAGTTATGTAACAAAGAAGATTGTATATACATCATCTATCACTGAATGGTAGTATAAATAGTTTATTTTAGTATGTTTTGTATATATCATTTAGTATATTCATTTTAGAAATGTTTAGATTGTTTAATAATCACGTCTCTGATTTCTTCTCGGAAAATATTGACCAAAATCAGTCTTTTCAATAATCAAAATGATTTGGTGTGTCTGTTGCAGAAATGCAATGCTGGATTCTTTCGCACCCTGGGGGAATGTGTGCCCTGCGACTGTAATGGCAATTCCAACGAGTGTTTGGACGGCTCAGGATTCTGTGTGGTAAGTTGGGGCACCTATAACACTTCACATACTTCACTGGGCATTTGCATCTTGGGTGAAGATAAAATATTCTTCGGATGTTTGTGCTACATAGGAACAAACTGCTAATCAAGTGCTTTTGTTCACCCTTCAACTTTTCCTGTGAAACACTTCATATAAACTACTTCTGATTTTAAGGGGCCACCAAGGCATATGCATGAGTGTGCACATGCACCCGGAGGCTCCTGCCCCACCACCCTCACCAGCTGGTTGCCTACTGTAGGCCAATGGTGGTGGGATTGAAAATAATACGCAGAGGAGGAACCCATACATTCAAATTCCTCTGTAATCATATAATTTGCCATATGTTTGGCTTCATTCCACATAAAGCAGGAGAATGAAACAGTTGTTGTCTCGCCTATTTCAGAACCTAAAATAACCAGGTCTATAGATCAAAATTAGTTTTTAAAAAAGAAATTTAAATTTGAACCCAATAGCTGATGAAAATGAAAGCTTTGCCCTTGTGGTCTTTGCAAGTCTGTGTTTAAGCCCCCAGGAGACTTTACTTTTTTCCTTAACTGAAATGAGTTCTCCAATAGACTGTTCTTCACTGAAGCATGATAGAGCCTTGTGCGGAAGATTGAGAAGTCTTCCAGCAGAATAGTACTTGCTACATATTTCCCATTTTTAATGAATGGACTGACAACTTAAGTGAAAATGGGTGTTGAAATATTTACTGGACGTGGCTTCAGTGGAAGTCATAGAGGGCATTTATAAGGACTTATGCTCAAATAGCAGGTTTTCCTTTCTGAGCTGTATGATACAGCAGAAAAATTCTTCAAGTTCCTATCTGGCCAAAAAGAGGCTTTCCAACACTACAAGGGTATTTTTGCATGAACTATAAGAATACTTATTTAAATGCACTCAACATTTGCATAATTGTCCCTATTAGATAATTTTTATTATAAATGGCCTCTAAGGTGTGTACATGAAAGTGATATTTTATTCACACATTAAGATGCAAATGCAAATGTTTTTATTAATCCTTAACCCTAGAAGTTGCCATTTTTCTAGGGACAGAGAATTAAGTGACAAAATACTAATGTTGCTATCTCTTTATAGTGTTTATTTAGTCCTGATATTTGTTCTGCCTTCCCCCATCTTCTTAAATAAGCATTACAACCAGGATGTCCTCTGTCTCAGTGTAGGCATCTGCAGCTGCCAAAGTCTACCCCTTTCTAATGCTTCCAGCTCCGGTTTCCTGTTATTTTAATCCCAGTGACATTTGGGGAAAAAAAATCCCATGGATACACTTGAATTAATAATGTACATCTCTGATAATTTGACCAATTAAAGGTTGTTTGTTATCTGATTTATCAAAATATAAAGTAGTGGAGACTGTCAGGCACATCAGCTGCTATCAGGCAGTCAATATTATGAAAGACTGAGATAAATTAAAAAGGGAAGAAGTCCCTCCTGCTGGTGCCTATTGAAACCAATGACTAAACCACTCTTTTTACAATGACATTGTCAGAATGGGAATGGCCATGGCTTTATCTCTGACCTAGTGGTGAGCTTCTGAGAGGGACAAACATCATGTGATTCCCTCCAACGTCTTGTGACATAACAGGTTCTAATAAATGTTAGGGATGGGCTAGCATATACACATTTACATGCACACTCAGTGAAACCTTCCTGCAATTACTTTGTTCCAACACAGAAAATTAATACAGAAAGAAATAACCATTTTATTCATCTTAATGATGGTTCCTCCACCTCATCCTGTCCAGAGAAAAATATCTTTTTTCCCTTATTAATGTAATATATGTTCAGTGTAAGAAAACAAACAAAAAATATAGATACATTAGTATAATTGCCCTGTTAAACAGATTATTTTAAATATAAATGGCTTGAAGTACAAAGTAAAAATCGCATTCCTATCCCCCAGAGCTACACATATAGATGTATTTTTATAAACATAATTTAGAAAGAAAACAGATATAGGGACTAAGCACGGTGGCTCACACCTGTAATCCCAGCACTTTGGGAGGCCAAGGCAGGAGGATCACTTGAGTTTAGGAGTTCAAGACCAGCCTGGGCAATATAATGGGATCCCATTTGTACAATAAATAAACAAAAGAAAAAAGATATATTTATATTTAATTAAATGTAAGTGAAGGAGCAGAAAATGCTTACACATGAATATTGAAAGAATTTTTTATTTTTACTTAGTTGCAAATATGTTAAGTCCGTGGTGTCACACTGGAATCGAACTCATTTTTTTCTGTTTCCTTTGGTGCCCTATCCCAGCTTACTGACGGAGAAGACCCAGCTTTTTCAGCTTCTGCCCTATTGTTCATTCTCAGCTCTCAGGGAGCCAGAGAAGCCAGGGCTCCAACATGAGCACTTGTTGTAGCTCACTCTCATCACTAGTGTTTCAATCAGTTCTTGCAGGTTGCCTGACTTACCTCATTTCTCTCATTTCCTGTAAGCAACCAAAAATAAAAGGCCTTCTTTTATCTCATTTTGTCTTATTTTGCTTTTCTTTTGAAGGCCTATAAGACCTCTGGATCTGCCTTGTCCACCTTCAATTACTTCTAATTCTTCCTCAATTCCAATGTCCAAGGTCAATTTGACCTTAAAATTTATAGACTGATTTTAACTAAGCTTTTGGTAAAGCTGAACTAAGCCATTCGGCTACAAAATATAGAGTAGACAAAATTATGCTACCATTTTACACATGTCAAGCAAGCGAAGAGTTTTTATTTACTAGTGGAACACTGATCTTTCAAATACAGAATAGTGGCTGAGTGAAAATAAAACAGCTTAGAAATCGACTATGTTTTGAGTGTCTTTCCAATGAGCCACTCTGCATCTTATGAGAACTGGAACACATTGGACAGGATTCTCAGCTGAGTCAGCTCGGTGGGGCCCCAAAGGCAGGCAACTCTGGTGGATATGGCTGGCTCTCTAGGAAGGTTCTAGAAGGAGGCACAAGATAAGAATTGAGGGGAAGAAACAAGTGGAAGCAGATAGGTGGCTGGTGGCAGAAATGCCTGGTCACAGGTAATCCGTATTTCATCCCAGCCCTAGAGGCTTAAGTACATAGAACCAGAAGGAGCTCTAACTAAGGTTAGTTACCATCTAAAGAAAGAGTGTCATTAGGATGTCATTAGGAGGGTCAAAGAATGTCCTTTGTCATTAGGAAAAAGCCAGGAGCCCAATGGCCAGAACTAGAATGGGACAAACCTGACCTGAAGTTCACCACAGGCACAGGGCTCCTCATTTTCCTTTTGATTAAGAATTAATTTGTCCGTTAATTTAATTCATCCAAATGAACTTCCAACCTACCCTAAGCACAATGAGAAGGGAAGTAATCCAGTATATTGAAGGCTAATTGTTTCTTATTCATCTCAGAGCTTAATTAAAACCCTATTCAGGAAAGCAAAGATATTACATCTTAGTTTCTGCAGACATTAGCATTTTCATGATTTTTGAACTCTATTTTATTACTGTGTAAGGCAGAAATCAACCATATAAGTCCCTGTTAAGACTAAGGATGTGTGATCAATAAACCAGCATATTCATTAGGTGTCCAAGAACAGGAAGAAACTGATTGTAGAGGCCTCTTGTTCCTGTTTTTCTTGCAACTATAAAATTGGTATCTAGATCAAGTGCATAATCCTTTCATAAAAACTTTGACAATTTTTCCATCTGTTGCAAACCTGGAAAAACCTGAAATTTTGGAAAGCGTCATTAGTTTGGTTCCATGATAACTGAAGTTCTGAAACAAAGTCAGAAAGTTTCATGTCCAAGGAATTCTAAGTTTGGACAGCTCAATGGAGTCCCCTGTTGCTGTGTGCCCAACAACATAAGAATATGACAGAAACTGGCCGGGCATGGTGGCTCAAGCCTATAATCCCAGCACTTTGGGAGGCTGAGGCGGGAGGATCACCTGAGGTCAGGAGTTCGAGACCATCCTGGCCAACATGGCGAAACCCTGTCTCTACTAAAAACACAAAAATTAACTGGGCATGGTGGTGGGCTCCTGCAATCCCAGCTACTTTGGAGGCTGAGCACAAGAATTGCTTGAACCCAGGAGGTGGAGGTTGCAGTGAGCCAAGATCGTACCACTGCATTGTAGCCTGGGCAACAGAGCAAGACTCCATTTAAAATAAATAAATAAATATATATATATATACACACATATATATATATATATATATATATATATATATGACAGAAACTGAATGCAGGTAATGAGTTGTCTGTACATTGTTCATCATTTCTCTCCCAACCTGAACTTGGTCCTCCCCATATAGTCCCACCTGAGTTGGTAACAGCATTACTCTGCTGGTCCCCCATGCTTAGACACTCCAAGTGCTCCACTGATCTCCTTTTTTTCTCCCCAGCTATCAATTTCACATCATATCCTACCAATTCAAACTAGGAGAGAGCCTGCTCTCATCTATCCCTTCCCACTGCCTTGATTCACAGCCACAACTTCCCTGACCACCGATACGGCTTCTCAACCACTCATTGTCTGTCTCCTGCTCCAGACTCTCCTTCCTCTACTCTCTCTCCCACACAGCAATGGAGGCATCTTTCAAAAACATAACCCAATCAAGGCATCCCTCTTTCCAAAATCCTCCTGGAGTTTCTCCTCCAGCCACACTGAGCACACTGCCACCTAAACATACTTTGTTCTTTCACTCTCTTGTGCCTGAACTTGTTTCCCCGTTTTCTACCTCAGATTTCTTGAAGGATAATTTCAAGTCTTAGTTCAAATGTCACCACCTCCATTAAGCCTTCTCCAACTTTCTCAGGAAGAGCTAAAAGCTGTCTTTCCCTCATCTTTGTCCCATAGCAGGTATGTAATTTCTGCATACCTCAGACATAGCCCTTCACACACTGTATTATTCTTTGTTGACCTCTCTGTTTCCTTCACAAGTCTGTGAGTTACTCAAAGGCAGGAACCAGGTCTTCTTCATTTTAATAACAGATACAGCCCATTGTCTATTATATCCGCTTAATTAAGGTTTGTTAAATGAATGAATACGTTACTAAAATAACAAGCTACCCTAACTGCAAAAATCTTTAATTTTGTAATTTATGAGATACTTGGGTCACTTCCTTATGGCAGTAAGATGTACTGTCTTATGCTAGAAACTCAGGCTCAGGCCTAACCCTGTATGTAACTAGCAAACAGTGCTGCCAATATTAGGTATTTTTATTTAGACCTTTGCTTATCAGAGTGTAATCCAGACCAGCTGCATTGATGATATTTGGGAACTTGTTAGAAATGCAGACCCTCAGGATGCAAACATCCTGACTCACAATCTGCATTTTCACCAGATCTCCAGCGGATTCACGTGCACATTGAAGTTGGGTAAGTATTGATCTACACAGAGAGCAGTTCGCAAACCTTATAATATCATAAACCTTTACACTGTTAAGGATTATTAAAGATACCAGAGAGCTTTTTTTTATGTGGACTATATCTACCAATATTTACTACATTTGAAATTTAAACTGAAAAAATTTGTAATCCTTATACATTCATTTTAAAATAGCAATAATATACCAATTGCATGTTAAGACAATATGTTTTTTATCAAACATAAACATATTTTACAAGTTGAAAATATGTTTAATGTCTGGCTTAATAGAAGAAGATGGATTCTGCCATCTGCTTCTGCATCAGCCTGTGTGATATCTTGTGTTGCGTAACCTCTACACAATTTCACCTTACACATATGAGAAAATGAGAATGCAAAATATAAGAAAAATCTTAGTATTATTTAGAAACAGTTTTGACCTCCCTGGGCATACTTTGAGATCCATGGATCTAGTCTTGCATAAAGCATGCTGACAAACACAAGAAGGCAAACCGGATTCTTTTGAACCTTCTTCCTACATTATTCTGGTCCTGTGACCAAGTAGATGAGAGACATAATTTCTCATGTTGGGGAGGCACAATTGGTGTCCAAATGGCATTCCAAACACTTACCTGCAATCGATTATCTAGATACAGCTTTCTTAACCACTGGTTAAAAGTTCAGAATGCTAATTTCATTTTTAAGTGGAGTCAGTTTATTAAAAAACAAACTTTTCCTCCTGTATTAATCCATGCTCACACTGCTATAAAGTCATACCTAACTGCTGTGCCTATGGAGTAGCCATTCTTTATTTCTATACTTTGCTAATAAACTTGCTTTCGCTTTACTCTTTGGATTAAAAAAAAAGAGACATACCTGAGACTGGGTAATTTATAAAGAAGAGAGGATTAATTGGCTCACTTTTCTGTGGGCTGTACAGGCTTCTGCTTCTGAGGAGGTCTCAGGAAACTTACAATCCATGATGGAAGACAAAGGGGAAGCAGGCACATCTTCACATGGCCTGCGACGGGGGCAGGGGAAAGAGAGAGAGAGTGCACAAAGGGGGAGGTGCTACACACTTTCAAACAACCAGATCTCATGAGAACTCTATCACAAGGCAGCACTAGGGGAATCGTGCTAAACCATTAGAAATCACCCCGATGATCCAATCACCTCACACCAGGCCCCACCTCCAACATTGGAGATTACAGTTCAACATGAGATTTGAGTGGGGACCCAGAGCCAAACCATATCACCTCACAACAACATACTTTTTTATTGTTGTCATTTTTGTTTTCTGTGTTTTAAAAGCCAGAGCACTGAAGGTAAAACAGAAGACATTTTGCAATCTCAAAGTAAAAAATTATCAGAACTGGAAGAAACTTGAAAGGTCATCTAGTCTAAATCGTCACTGTGCAGATAAGGGAACAGAAAACCAAGAAGATCAGGAGACTTGCTCAAAGTTGACCAGCTAGAAAGTGGAAGAGCTACGGTCCTTTTCTCCCTGCCTCCAGCACTCTGTCTGCCAATCTCCCAGAATGTGCATCGAAGCCTTTTAGGGAATTTCATAATAAACCTTTTGAAAGAAGGCAGATAAGGAAAGTTCATACTTGCATGCTGAGCATTTAGAGGGCAAGAGAAATTTGGTGGCTTTGCTCTTGAGGGTCATTGCTTCCCATGGCTGCCATGGCAGAATTAAAGCCCTGACAAGGAATCTAAAGCATCTCTCAAGCCATAAGGGGACAGAATTGGGAATTAGCTCATTTTTGCAGCATAATAGTCACTTTGGGCACAAAGAATGGCCTAACATCTTACAATGGGCCTGTTTTCTTCTGTACAGCGGGGCTTCATCTGTCCAACAAGAACTCAGACAAATTTAACCCCAGCCTACAAGCAGTCCTGCCAGATCGTTTATGGCTTAGGTTCATGGTAGTTGGGTAAGGCTCATTGGTTTTTCCTGGGATGAGAGATTGCCACAATTTTGTATTCGCTTTGGGTGTTTATTAATTTCCTTCATTTGCTCCAGACACAAATTCGTTAATTCACCTTTTTCCCTTTTCCTTCATTTTTCCCCAATAAATATTTCTGAAGGCTGACTTAGCACAAGACACAGTATTATGAACTGTGAGGGAAATATGTTACCATCCTGTTGTCTGCATATCACACTTTATTTTTCAGTGTTTCTCATTGATCTCTTAAGCAGTCTGAACTAGCCCCTAAATTCTATTCTGTAGACATAATTTTAATCAGGGTCTAAAGATTGCTCATACCTGATGGCTGATCAAATGCGTGAAGAACATTCAACCGGGATAGCTAGTTGCCCCTATTAAGATTCTTCCCCTTTGACTAATGTATTGATATTATATTTCACTTGAAGCTCAAAGTGTTAGTAACACCGATGCTTTCTAATGCATTCATTTTACAACTGTTTGTTAAGTCTTTTCTTCAGCAATACTGGAGAAGCAGTATAATATGGAAACTAACAATTTCACTTCTGGAGCCAGATTTCCTGAATTCAAATCTCGCTTTTGACACCTACATCTGACCTTGGGCAATTTACTTAATCTCTCTGGGCCTCCATCTCTTCAGATGTAAAATGGCAGAGGGTGGGGTGGCGGGGGAAATAGGAACCTATTTCAGGGTTGTTGTGAGAATTAAGTCAGTTAATCCATATAAAATGTTTAGAGCAGAGCCTTGCTATTCTTTTATTCTGAACCTCAAATAAAGCATAAAGGCCAAAATAAGGAACTCAGAGTTCAGCCTACTGCTATTCCATCTTGCTTTCCCAAGGTTCCTCCACTGTTTTTAAAAAGTTGTTCTGTTGAAGCTCGTATGCATCTGTGTGACTAAGGCAACTGCTCAAATAGGAGGGTGCTTCTTCAATGGCATTCTAATTCTAACAGTATAATTTTCCACTGCAACCCCAATTCAACCTTTATACACTCTGATGAAGGTAAAGATGAAAATGTAGAGCTAATGGCTTTGCCTTGAACCATCTAGTACAATCCCATAGAAGAAAGCTGTTTGTGTGTTAACTCACTGCCCCTTGTAGAAATTAATCCATCAGTTTGACAGTTACTGAGTGCCTACTTCATTCGAGTTAATGGCAATACGGTGCTAAAAGACACAGAGTTGGAGAGGGGTGATGAGGCTGAGAATAGATAATAGCACTACAATGTGGGTGGTGGAAAAGAAGGAAGGATTCTGAAAGGGAGAATTAGGATTTACTTTCAAGAGATTTTGCAGCCTAGTGTGATCTTGAATGATGAATGGCATTCCAGACAGAAGGGTCAGCCTGCTTTGTGCTTTTACTCCTATAATCCTTACTACAAGTGGAAAAATAGTGCAAAAACAAACAAACAAAAAAAACCTCCTTACTGTTTCTTATATGTCACTATCCAAGATACCAACCCATGAGCAGAATGCTCTTTATCTACCTTCTACTCCATTTATACTACAATCTGACACATTTTATCCTTCCAAGACCATAAATCCTTATTGTTCCCGTTGTCATGGATAAATACCAGAAGGGTGTTTTTTGGTTGGTTGGTTGGTTGGTTGGTTGGTTTCTCATTTCATATTCATTCGAAGTCAATAAGCTGATATTTCTGGAACTTCCAGGGTTTGATCATTCTGAGTATCACTCTGAATTGAAATGAGTAACTGATGAATAATCTCCTCTGCACACAAACTCCAGAGTCCCTAGGCTGCTAGCACACACACAAAAGACCAGGAAAAATTCATTCACCACTTACCCACACTCTCTGGCATTGACAGGGGCCTGAGTGACTCCTCGTACTAATTAGTACTGCCACACACTGTCTGTGCTAAATCTGACCTGACGTCCCTTTTGCTTGAAAAAATATTGCATGATGCTTAGGTTTGCTGTCTCTAAAATTTCTTTTGTATCCTCATCAATCTTCTTGTCTTTTGTCTCATAGCACTGCCAGCGGAACACAACAGGAGAGCACTGTGAAAAATGTCTGGATGGTTATATCGGAGATTCCATCAGGGGAGCACCCCGATTCTGCCAGCTGTGCCCCTGTCCCCTGCCCCATTTGGCCAAGTAAGTCCTAAAGGAGGATGGTCTCTTCTAATGATCAGTCTATGTATTTTTTTATTTTGTTTTGTTTTGCCTTATCCAGAGTTCTGAAGCTTCTCCATAGGCAAAACCTCATATTGAGATGAGACTGGAAAAGATAGAGAAAAGGTTTCTCATCTAAATACACCACCTGGAAAACTTAAGCACTTACAATATAGATGATAGCTCTGTTCCCAAAATATTGGGGTACCTCATAAGGTCAATAAAGTCTCTTAAGTTTTATAAGCAAGGATAGTCTCATCTTTTCTTAACTATCCCTTGACCTAGAGCAATCACAACTGGTAATACCAACAGACTCATCATAATATCATATTTTCAGTACTATTGCCTCTTATGATTTTCATAAAGGAAACATTTCCCTGCATATGGCTTTTCACTCAGAATTAGAACACAGATCAACAGAATGCATGCTTTAGGCCAATCAGCTCACAGAAGATTTACAGGAACACTTTCTGGCTATGTTTTGACCTGAGTGAGAAGTTAAAAGAAAGAGACATACATTTTAATGGAAATAATGGAATGTTTCCATAAATCCAGTAATGAAGTCATCACTGGCCATTTTACTCTCTTTAAAATGACAGAGTATGGAATTTAACAGGTATAGTGATACATGGTTTTCCAAATAACCAATTCTCTGACACCAACTGGGTGTCCTACAACCAATTCGGTTCTGACACTAAGTTTCCACAGTCAGCACAGATCCCATAGGTTAAGAAATCAGTTCCACAAGATTGCCCCCATTACAAATGTCAGCGAAAAATGGGGTCCCCACGCTAGTTCACACTTCTTCCCAGAAGACCGCAAATTTGGGAAGGATCCCTCAACCTCTCCCCAGGTTTGACAATTCATTAAGATGACTCACAGAGTTTAGAAAAGTGCTATGCTTATGACTGTCAGTTTATTATAAAGGTTACAACTCCAAAAGAGCTACATGAAAGTGATGCATAGAGCAGGATATGGAGAGGTGGGAGCGAAGAAGGAGCGCGTGCAGAGACTCCATGCTCTCTGCTGGAGCACTGCACTCTCAGCACCTCCATGTGTCACCATCCAGAAGCCCCCCAAGCCTTGTTGCTCAGGAGTTTTTAATCAAAGTTTCATGTCATAGGTATGATTGGTCAAATCATTGGCCATTGGTAACTGAACTCAATCTCCAGCCTCTCTCTCCTCCCTAGAGGTTGGGGGTGGGGAGGGTTGAAATTCCCAACGTCTAATTGCATGTTTATGTTTGGTTCCTTGGTGGTTCCTCTGGTCATGGGCTCCCATTCTGAAGATATCTAGCGATCCACTGTGAGTCACCTCATTAGCATAAACTCAGATATGGTTAAAAGGTGGCTGTTATGAATAACAAAAGACAGTCTTTTCCCTCAGGAAATTCCAAGAATTACAGGAGTTCTGTGCCAGGAACCGGAGACAAAGGCTAAATACTGTGTGTTTTTTTTTTTATTATGCCACAAGTGGAAAGAGTAGCCAATCTAGGTTCATATTCATATTTTGACACATAATACCTGTGTGATCTCAGGCAAGTTACTTTCTCCCTAGATCTCCCTTTCCATGGGATTTGAAGTCAAGAAGCCTGGGTTCAGATCTTGGCTCCATTCCTTGGTTCATTTACCAGCCCCATATCTCAGATTTTCTCTTAGTACAGTAAGTCAAACTAGAAAGTATGGATCTGCATCATAGAGTTGTAAGGACTGGACGAGGATATGTGGGGAGCATTTGGGTTGGTGCCCTGAACGTGGAAAGGTATGAGGTAGATGTTGCCTTTCTTGAACACATACCGCTGTATTTTTGCTAACACTTAGATTTTTCTTACTCAATGCCAGGCACTGTTCTAAGTGTTTGGATGTAATATTTATGTAATTGATAGCTGTTTTAAAGATTAAATGATACGCATAAAATGACTTTTAAAAATCTGAATGCTTACTACACACACACAGTCACTCGTATTCACACACTTACTGATAAACAGAAAAGAAAAAGAGAGATGGCAATCAGATTCCCCCGAAGTTTTTTCCTTACCTGAACACCAGTATCAACTAACATTTTACCTCATAGCTTGTGATGTATTCAAATACTACGACAAGTCTAACAGTCAGAGTAGTCAGACGTTTTTCAGCCCCATCCTTCTTTAGAAACTATTAAACTGCCTCAGACCTTGCTCTGTAATTTTTCATGTCTCGTAGTATTAATAACGTGTGCAAAATGGATGGTACTCACAGTGAGGGTAGAAAATGCAAACATTAACTGTTCTGTTATTTTCACTCAAGTATGTCCTGATTTATGAGCTCCCTTCACTCTGTCTTGGTATAGTTTTTCATTGTTCATTAATATTCGGCTCTCAAGCATTCGTCTTAATCACATCTGGTGAGATCTTTAGCACAGTTCTCTTGCCATGGTGTATTTTGTTAAATATATTACCTCCAACTTCCTCATAGCTGGTTTCACTCATTCTCTCATAAAGATGTTGTGTAGCCTCATCTGCTCAGAAAAGGTTTATAAGCGTCGAGCTGCAGTTTTTTCAGACAGTAGCAGATGAATTAGGCAGGCAATCTCAGATGGTTCTTTCTAATTATGTTGTTCCACTTTTGCACTTTTCACCCTATTTGCATGACAAGACTTTCTTATCTAAATTACCTGGTCTTAGGATATGAGACCTTTAGAACATCATTCCCTATGGACTGAGAAGCCTTGTCTACATGCAATCATATATTTATTGAGCACTTATTATACACTACTATAAAAACTGGTATTCAGTACTTTTTATGTGCCAGTCATGCACTACTCGCTGGTGACACAGCAGTGAATAAAACAGTCAAAATATCTCATCTTTATTGAGATAGGTCAAAATACAGCAGTGTTTTGAAACTCCTAGAGCAAATGACCCTTTACCTTTTGAATCACATTATCCAGTATGTTTGTTGAGCAAGAAGCATTTCTGAATGCTGTTAACTCTTTAAGAAATGAAGTCAAAAGTTGCCAACTGTGAAGTGAGTCTCCTTTCCTGAAAGAGGAAACCATTTCCAAAGGCGTCAAGGCACCATGTCTGCCCATGATTTTTCTCTGTGTAAGTGGATCCAGGGTTCAAAGAAGCACTGAAGGGACTTAGAGAATGTGCTCTAAAGTTGGGTACATATTCACAGATATGAAAACTCAAGTCTCTAATAGTACAGATTCAAGGCTGAAAAACCTACTAAAAATGAAAATGAAATAAAAAGTGTGTCACCTATAAGTAAATATTATGTCGGTGTAGGGAGGAATTAGTAAGGGTGTGAGAAACCAAGGGATTTTACAGATTTTTCTCTGTAGTGACAACAGCTCTACTTCTTGAATCCCTTGCAGGGGAATCTGGCTGCAAAAAAGGAGAGGAGGGGTTAGTCTGTGATCATGGAACAGAACAAATTTTCTTGGGTTCTAAAAAGTTCTAACCTTTAATCTGGCCTTATTATTAACTTAGTTAGCTAATCTCAAATACTAATTAAATATCTTATCAAAAATCAAATGCCCATTGCCTCTTTCAGCTTTTTAAGGAATTCATATTGCTACTTTCTATAGAAATGGAAGTTCCCGGACTTTTCAGAAAGGTGTCTAGTTTAGACTCTGAATTACACTTTGAAACATTCATGAAGCTGAGCCCACAGACACAGGACTTGGATTTCCAGTTACAAGAAAGCAAGGAAATAATGCTTGAGGGGGTTAAGCAAACAAACAAAGGGCCGAGTCTATTTTTCTCTAAATTCCTAAGGATTTTCTAAGAGCAAAAGACACCCTTCCACTGGAAATGGGCACCACAGTGGTTACAGTGGCTGAGAGAGACGCAGTGTTTTCCCTCCCCTAGCCAAAACCAGACAAAACATAAACAGTCAATGCTGATGAGAAACAAAAATGAACCCTTGAGGGCTGGCCCTGCCTGCCGCTGAGTCTGCCTTCACCACAGAGACCAGTGGTCATGCCGTTGTTCCCAGGGACGATTTGCATAATGTCCATGTATTTATCTGGGGGTTGGCCAGACGTCCTCCATCTCTACCAGTAGCTATGGAAATTGCTCCAATTAAGGAAAATGTCATCTGTTTGAAACAGCAGGACATCAGCTACAGGCGGATGACTCCAGATGCCCCTAGCAGATGTTGCATCCTTCAAGCGTGGGCGGGCTGCTGGGTGGAGAACCTTCAAAGAAAGATGGAAGTGGGGGTTCCTGTTCTGGACTCTTAACTGACCGTGGTTCTTTAAGTAGTCTAAGAAATCAGAACAAGCAAAATAAAGGGTAAAAGGGGAAAGAAATGTAATTTTGTTGGAATGTTTTTATCAAACTGTTAGAGAAAATAAATTGTGGGTGTTGCCTTTCACTGAGAAGCACATATTGTTTTCTGACTGATTTTAGAAGTGTCTTCAAATAAATAAACACATCTCTTTGCTTTCCTCCAAACACCATTAGGGTAAGAAATGCTGATACATAAAGGAACAAGAGAGCAACGGGTCACACTTTATTGGTTGTACAGTACCAAAGCCAAAGCTAATTTAAAAGTCCTTAAAATTTTACACACACACACACACACACACACACTCCTATGCCCCACACAATTCATGTGTCTATGAAGAATTTTCCAAACACGTGGAGACCATAACCTCATTTCCCTTGCCTTAATAATGAGGAGATTTATTTATTCCACTAAACCAATATTTTTATTACTTTTTTGTCCTGTGTCCTAATTTTTATTACCTTTAAAAAAAAAGGAAGAAGAAGGAAGAGAGAGGGTTCCATGGGATAAAATCCTTTTATGGTGGGTCCTATGTTTTGCTGCAGTACTTGACTGGGACTTTCATCAACTCAGCCAGTCTCAGCACCCTTATTTCCAATGTTTAAAGTACACATGAAAGAAATTAAAATTCTGTGGAGATTATGTAGTTTAGAACTGGTTCCTTCCCTTTAAAACTGGACAAGTTCTAGTGCAGAAAAAAAGGGGAAACTTTTAAATGACTACACAGACAGTGATGGAAATAAAAGGGGATTCTCCTATAAATCCAAAATTGCAGGTAGAATTTGATTATTTTTCCAGCTTTGGAATACATGTTTCGGACTTGTGCTTGAAATATACATATAGGACTTGGGAAACGGCCCCACCAACAAGTGGCATTTTCTTTTGGGGCCTGCTGGCCTAACCTTTCCTGCAAGGTAAATGCGTACAAGTTTACATAAAGAAAATGATTACACCCATTAGAACTTAAATGGGACCATCATAGAGGTAATGCGATAAAAAGTTAAGACAGTCTCTTCGGTGTTGTATGGAATTGACATCTAATATTTGCTTCCAATTTTAGTTTTGCAGAATCCTGCTATAGGAAAAATGGAGCTGTTCGGTGCATTTGTAAAGAAAATTATGCTGGACCTAACTGTGAAAGGTAAGCCAATAAAATTCTCTATTTTCCGTGTAGGTCAAAGGAAGCTTTCTGTTTCTCACACTCAACAGCTCTGCCATACTCCCATTTGGCTGGTCCTGAAGGAGATGCTTAAGTGTGGTTGAGGGACGCATTTCAAAACCCCTTAGGGAAGCTTCTCCCAAATCCCATCCCCCAGATACAGCAAATAACAATATGCTTCCTAGAGCTTCAGGCCAGGGCCACATCTCAGCATAAGCACACAGGGAAAAAGGAAATTGAGGATATGTGTTTTGAAAAGACTCTCTAGATGATTTTGGTAGTACTCTTTTCTCTCTCCATCATTGAGGAATACTACTAAAATGAGTGTTCCTCAAAAAAGAGTGAGGTTTCCTCAGTAAATAAAATGTGAATTCCCTTTGTCAATAGAGCAATAAATTAGAAAAAAAAAAACCCACAAAGCTATTATTTTGCCCATTCTTTACACCAGCTTTATACCATACTAAAAAGTAAACAAATTCCACAGGAGTTTGGGTTTTCTGGATCCCTGGCTGGTATTTACATATGACATTCTTTTCTTTTTTCTTTTTTTTTCTTTTTTTTTGATTATATTTTAAGTTCTGCGATACATGTGCAGAACGTGCCGGTTTGTTACATAGGTATACATGTTCTATGGTGTTTTGCTGCACCCATCAACCTGTCATCCACATTAGGTATTTCTCCTAATGCTATCCCTCCCTTTGCCCCCTAACCTCCGACAGGCCCTGGTATGTGATGTTCCCCTCTGAAGAACATGTGGTGTTTGGTTTTCTGTTCCTGTGTTAGTTTGTTGAGAATGATGGTTTCCAGCTTCATCCACGTCCCTGCAGGACACAAACTCATCCTTTTTTATGACTGCATAATATTCCATGGTGTATATGTGCCACGTGTTCTTTATCCAGTCTATCATTGATGGGCATTTGGGTTGGTTCCAAGTCTTTGCTATTGTGAATAGTGCCACAATAAACATACGTGTGCATGTGTCTTTATAGCAGCATGATTTATAATCCTTTGGGTATATGCCCAGTAATGGGATTGCTGGGTCAAATGGTAATTCCGGTTCTAGATCATTGAGGAATGGCCACACTGTCTTCCCAATGGTTGAACTAATTTACACTTCCACCAACAGTGTAAAAGTGATCCTATTTCTCCACATCCTCTCCAGCACCTGTTGTTACCTGACTTTTTAATGATTGCCATTCTAACTGGCGTGAGATGGTATCTCATTGTGGTTTTGATTTGCATTTCTCTAATGACCAGTGATGATGAGGTTTTTTTCATATGTTTGTGGGCCGCATAAATGTCTTCTTTTGAAAAGCACATGACACTGTTTTCTAAACCGCTCTGGGCTTTGCTCATGTAAGAAAGGCCTTCTCCGCAGAGCACGAGAGGCTTTCCACTGAACGACTCCTGGTAAGGTATTTCCCATTCCCTCCACCTGCCAGCTGCTCACAGTGTTGTAAGATAAAATTACTTTTGCTAAAAGAGTCTCTCAGACAGGTTTTCTTGTTTTTAACAGAAATGCCATTAGCATTGGCCTCACCATTGTGTTTAGGCAGCTAAATGATGTGTAGTGCCCTAGAGACAGGGAAGGAAGAGCCAAGCAGAACTAGTCAAGCACCCAGTCACTCATTTGCAGGCCCTCAACAGCACAGACGGGCTCACAAACTCAACCTGGGGCTCAAAATGTAAACTTTAAATTATAAGCAATCTCACTTCCAAAGAAAACACCCTCTATCTCTCAAAAAGTGGGTCTGAAATTCAAAAAAAAAAAAAAAAAAAAGCCACAGTATCTGTGATACAGAGAAAAATCTTTGCACTTGGAAGGTATTATTATTATGATTATTAAATGTGCAAACTGTGGATAATTATTTCACTAAAGGGTTGTGGACTTTTTAAAATGTATTTATTTATTGCCATAAGAGGGAAAGTGAGCTTAGGGCCCACATAAATTTCATCTCTTAGGAGGGACTGACAGAGATGATCAATTACATTGGGTTGATTAATATTTGTGACACACTTATCCTATATTTCCTTACTTGGGGACACAGGAAAAGGAGGCACCTGATCTACTTATTTTCTGGCTCACAGGAGGTCTGCGGCAGTTGTTAATCAGCCAGGATGGAGCTTTTTCTCCTCAGTATCTGAGGTTAAATTCAGTTTAGTTTGATAATGACTAAGCAGTATTGCTAATGGGTGTTCGATGGCCCCCATGGGGAGAGTTAATGGCCTTAGATAGAGCCCTGCTGACCAGATACAAAACTCCCAGAAGTGAAATCGCCTGGACCCTAAGGGCACAGTCTTGTAAAATCACACAGGGGTGCAGAGAAGGGTTCTGTCATCCCAAACCCTCAACAGGACAGCATGCCCACCTCTGACAAGAAATTACAGATAATAAATGCCTCAGCCCACACAGGAGGCTCATGAGCTCTGCCATTACCCAGTAAGACTAGGTCAGATCTGCGGCTGGAGTGGTAGGCTCCAGACAAGAGCAATAGTCTGGGAAGTGAAAGTAGAGTATTGAAAAGAAGAGATTTGTGCATCAGCCTGGCTAGTGTGAGTCTCAGCTCCACCACTTTGTGACCTACCCGGGCAAGTTCTTTGACCTCTCCAAGTGCCAATTTCCACTTGTACGGAATGGAGAAAATAAAGTTACCCATCTCGTAAAACTGTTATGAGATAATAACGTAAAGTTTTTAATATGGGACCTGGCCCTGAATAAATGCTCAGTAAGAATTAGCAGGTGACAGTATGAGTCATGGTGGTCATTGTCCAACTTCTGCCACTGCTGAATGTGTTCCTGGGACACGTTGGCTCATTTCCCTGAGTCCCAGTTTCTTAGCTAGAAATTATGGTTCTGAGCTAAATAATGCCACTGATTAATGGTCACTTACGTCCTTATTGCATCTTCACAGCCACCTTAGAAAAGGTTGTATTTTGTCATCTTGCAGATGAGGAAACTGAGCCAGAAGGGCTTCATCTTCCAAATGGTGGTGGCCTTTGCTGCTTTTTATTTGTGTTTGACCCTGGGAATAAGAGGAGGATTTCTGCTTGAACAGCCAAGCTCTTAAGTTGCTGAGTTAACCTTTGCCTAATCTGTGTTTTCAATGTATTTGTGAATTTGAACCTCTCCAAAAGAGCTTTTCTAAATATGCAGCTGATTTGTATGGCTATCTGTTTTAAACACAGGTAATAATTAGTCCAAACCAAGAACATACTAGTTCTTTTTGCACTTTAGAGATCGTTGAGTCTGTCTCCGGGAAAACTTTGGATTCCTGAGCCCTCCCCAACTGCCCTTCACCACCCACTGAAAAAGAATATCCAGGGCGCAGGCCCAGGACCTGTATTTTGACTTCCCATTGGATTCTCATGCACCAGGACTCTTACTTTTTTGGGAACTACTGCTCTACCTTGACCTTCAATACCACACTCTCATACTAGGGACGTATTTCTCAAACCGTGACTTAAGAATGTTGGTTGTCCTCGGAAATGAAGGTTTGTGAGTTCTCGGTGAATATTTTCCCAATTTTATGTTTAATTTTAATAATAACTTTAAGGAAAACATTCATTGAAACACGTTCTGGACTTTCTGCTGTGTCATGTTATAAGAGAAGATCTCCCTCAGTGCTGGGAGAAAATAATAGAGGTGACAGTGTGTCAATGACACATTGCAGACAATTGGAAGTCAAGTGGCATGACATCAAGGCAAACTGTAAAACTAAAGATTCCAAAATGAAAATTGGTGAGACACATAAGTTGTCACATGGCACATGGCCGGATTTGCATGCTGAACGCAGGCAGTCTCTACCACATCGTTTTGCAAGTGGACATTTGGTTAAAGACAACATCAATTATTGTATTGAATTAATGTGAATCTGAAATTGATTAGTTTCATAGTTTTATTTATGTTGTATTTGAAAATTTATTTTGGTTTTCAAGACATGTAAAAACCATAGACACAAGGAGTTTCTACCTAGCTTCATGTTTGAAATATTTAAAGATAATTCAAGCTAACACTGGAAGGGATATTATATGAAAATGTTTTTCCTTTTAAAAGAATCCATGTTATGCGCAAATTTGCAAAACATTGGTCTAAAACATAAAGCATGTTTTACTTACTCTGCCTCTTACACTACTGGGTAAAAAACAGCTCAAGCACACCCACCTGCCTTAACAATTAGGTCCATGAGTGTTGGCCTGCTCTGGGCCCTACCTGTTTTTCCTCCTTAAAGACCTTCTCCCACCTCACACTTTAAACTCCCCATGTTGGACATGCTACCCCCCAAATCCACCAGATCAGCTGGCAAGCTTTCCACATTGCATTGTATTTAAACCATGATCATGATGATAAAAATAATAACATTTATTAGGTACTTACTGGGTGATGTGTCAGGCACTGTTGTAAAAACTTTACAGACAATGACTTAAGCCTCAAAAGCCCCCAAAATCTTCTGGGATACCATTTTCACCCTTATTTACAGAGGAAGAAATGCAACATAATTTAAGTCACTTGCTCAAAATCACACAATGGCTTCTTTATCTGTCTGTGAAACCATGAGCTGCTTGACAGATGCAGTATCATATCCCTCCTCTGTCTATTCCTCCCCCAGCACAGTATCTGGCATGTTGAAGGCCTCAGTTGTTTTTATTTAAGTAAAAATGATTTTTTCTCAATAAGAAATAACAACAGCACTTTTCATGTTCCTTTAAAAAAGGTACTATGTAGTGACAAGAGTCAGTCATTCCTTGCCCTGTTTTACCCCCAACCTCCCACCCCATTTCAGGAAAATGGAAAGGGTGACCCAGAGTTGACTGAGTCTGGCTGAATAGAGATTGCACATGGAAGTTGTCTTCTGATACAAATAATTGTAAAATGCACAAGCCTTGTAGAGTTTTGCAATTCTCATTCTCATCCCAGTAGGAACAACTAAGAACATTTTGAAGATGAGATGCTCCCTTGGGCAGCATATATACTAAAACTGGAATAACCCAGAGAAGATTAGCATGGCCTCTGTGCAAGGATGACGTGCAGAATCGTGAAGCAGCCCACATTTTCTATCCCACATGTTCTCCCACGTATGAGGGAGCTAAAAAAAATTAGCTCATAGAAGTAGAGAGAATAATTCTGATTATTAGAGGCTGAGAAAGGTGGCAGGTGGTAAGTGATGGGGGGAAGGCTAGGGAAATGCTGGTTAACAGACACAAACTTACAGCTAGAAATAAGTTGTAGCTTTCTACAGCATTCTAGGGTGAATATAGTTAATCATTTAGTTTCTGTTTTCCAAAAACTAGAAAAGAGGATTCTGAATGTTCATAATACACAGAAATGATAAATGTTCTAGGTGATGAGATATTAATTACCTTGATTTGATCATTATACATTGTATACATGTATGGGAATATCACTCTGTATCCCATAAATGTGTATCATTACATGTCAACTAAAAAATAAAAGGGAAAAAAATCCTTGTTCAGGACTCACCAGCTTCACCTGCCCCCAGATATATAATATATAGTAGTGTGTGTAGTGTGTGTGTGTGTGTGTGTGTGTGTGTGTGTGTGTATACTTAGTTCATTTAAAAAGTAAGATGAGGAACCTGAGACTCTGAGCCAGAAATGACTTAATCTAACATCACACAATTGGGTTAGCAATAAATCCAAAACTAAAACCCAGGACCCTCAACGTTCAATACCATTTTCAGTCATATGATCTCAATACCTCAGTATTCACACTGCCTCCCATAGCAGCTTTAATAGTATACTTTCATGCGTCAAACTTGGTGGTGGAGTGAGAAACATGCTAAGACTACATGATAATTGATATGTGAGTCTTGTTGCTTAAGGATCAGGAGAAAAGAATGGGGCAAATTAAAGCAAATCCAAAGTGACTTAAACCCCTAACAGGAAAGGCAGTACACAGTATCATCAGAGATGAAGATGATAATCATGATGATTTCAATGATGGCCTTGATGATGGAAAAGAAGAAGGAAGAAGAACAAGAGAAAGCTAACATTTATTGAGGTTTACTGTGATGCGGGGATTTAGTCTAATCCTCTCTGAAGACATCAAGTTTTTCACACTTAAGCCCTGTTATTTGCATAGAGTTCTTATGATTCCGTACTCTCTAGCTTGCCCAACTCCTGAATTCTTGTCCTGTGACCCTGAATAGGTTACATACGTTTTCCTAGCCTTATTTCTCAGTCTTTCATAAAGAAGTGGAGAGCATTTACATGGCACCTACTTTGCAACAAGTGCTTTTTTTTTTCTTTTTCATGTCATTTGGTTTAATCCCAATGACAGCTACAGAGTGACCTCCCTCCCAGAAAGATTTCTGAGCCACCTAGCCCAGGAGTTTGAGCACTCTTGATAAAGACTTTCAGTGCCAGTTTTAGAGCCCAGGGAGGAGGAGCAGAAGAGAAAGAGAAAGGGCGGGCGGAGTGGGAGAGCTTCAAACATTCCTGAAACAAAGTTTTTGGTCAAAATAATGTTTTTTTCTAAACAAAGTATCTTTTGGTTGTCCATTTTGCCCAAATAATATAATCACTAACCAAAATGGCAAAGTTTCATATGCCACAATCCTTTCATTTGAGCTATAAACTTATCAGTTCTATTTTCCCTGGATGGATCAAGTCATTAATAGACTAGAAATGAGATTATGGAAGAAAAAATAGGATCAGGCTACAGGGCACCAGGGCTCCAACGCTGACTCTAAACTCAAATACTGGTGCTTTTGTGTCTTTGTTGTTAGTTCTTTGAGGGCAGGCTTGGGCACTTTTATAATCATTAATTTATTAATTAGTTCATTCTTTAATGCTAGACTGCTGGAGTGGAAAGAACATTAAGCCTGGAGTCCCACAGAGGTTTGAGCTGTGCAGCAATGAACAAGTCATTTAGCTTCTCTGCCTTCTAGCTTTCTTATCTATAAAAGTAGGGGTTTGTCAGGAACTATCATAAGTAAACTTTTGTATGCTCATTTTGTTAAATCCATAGGGTCCAGAGTTTTGACTACAACTTCAGAGTTATAGTCAAACTCTGAACCTACCACCAGAAGATGTTCTTGAGACTCAGAGTAACTCAAAGTAGGTTTCCACTGTGATTGAGATTCCAACTTACAGAATAGAAAATTTGAGTTTTCTCTTGTAAAAGACCAGGGGACCTCCTATGGAAAGCACATGCAGTGGAATTAAATGGGAAGAAAGTTACCAGCATCTGACTTCTATGAGCTTGGGCAAGCCCCTTCACTCCCAGACCTTAAGATTCCCAGCTACACATTGAGCTGGTAGATCTGAGTCTCATTTCAGTCAGCCCAAAAGCCTAATATTCTCTGTTTGGTGAATCGCAGCAAAGGCCAGAAATTCAATCCAGCCACACATTCCATAGAGGAATAATTTATGCTGGCTTAGGGACCTGCAGATCTATAAATCTGAGGTGCAAAAACATGAGAAAGTGTGCATAACAACACTCATTGACTATTTCCTCTTGGGGTGTCTCTTTGTGGGTTGTGTAGAACTTACACTCATCCCCATCTTTTTCATAGACGTGAGTTCTAAGTCCATATTCTGTATCATTATGTTTGATTCATTTGCTATTCTTTCAGAGCATGGGCTATGTGTTTTTCTTCATCCTGTCTCCCTCTATGCCTTACATACAATGGACATGAATTGTCCTTGTGTTGGATGAATCCACTTATTCATTTACAGCAGCAGCAGTGTGGTCCAGGGTGGAACAAAAGAAAGAACTCCAGGGTCAGAAGGTTTGGACCTTGCACTGTGACTTTCCAACTATGTGACCCTGGAAAACTGAAGTAGCCTCCCAGAATGCCAGGCCTGTGTGGCCTCCCTCCCAGGGTGTCTGTGGTAACTAAATAAACTCACATAGATGAAGCTATGAGGTTCAACGCAGGTAAAGAGTTTAAAGACTGACCATATACTATCACTACAACTACACCAAGAAACTGAGACATGGGAACAGAGGCTGAAGGAACATACACAAAATGTTGACAGTGACTTTTTTAGGGTCCTGGGATTACAGATGTGATTTTTTTTTAATCTGTTTTTCAAATGTTCTGAATTATAATTCCCTTACTTTAAAGGGAATCCTTTTTTAAAAAAATGTAGTGTTTATTATTACTGGCCAGGGCTTGTTGATTTCCTTGGAAAGATCTCCCTTCCTTTCCACTCCCAAGGCCAACACCCTAGCCCAGGCCCTCTGCACCCCACCCCCTCCCTCTGCTCTAGCCTGTAGTCCATCCTGCATGCTGAAGCCAGCACCAGCTTCCTTCACTACCACTTCCATCATGCTCAAAACCCTTTGCTGACTCTCCTTCTTTTTCTCTCTCATGCATCAGAACCAACTTCTCTACCTGACCTTCAATCCCATTATGATGTGACCACGTGTTCTTTCTGGCTACTCCCAAAGTGTCTGCAGCTCCAGTTGGCCCATCTTCCACACTAGTTTAGAGTCCACAGCAAAAGAGAGTGCACAATCAGCCAACAAGCATGTAGTTTGACCTGTACAGTACTCTTACAAAGTTTGAATCAACTTTTAAAAATTGCAATTTCACGTAAACATCCAAATTTCCACTTTTTTCTCCAAAAATAAAATATGGCAACATAAGTCCTTCATCCTCTCAAGGCTCTAGGCTGGCAACAATCAACTGGAGCCTAGTAACAGCTGTTCCCTTAGATGGGGCCTACAGGCCCACCATTCACAGCAGGGCCTCTGCTGCCCTGCAGAGCACCTTTGGGGAAAGTAGGGAAAGGCAGTTCTTTCTCTGGGCAGAGACAGCCTCACCTAGAATGCATAGCTTGGCAAGCCAAGCAAAGGCTGGATGGATTTCGGTCTCCATTCTCCAACTCAGCTGGGCGGTCTCATCAAAGACCCAGCCAGCATGACCATAGGCACTGGCTCTGCCCACACAATAAATGCAGGTAGGCACCTGGCCTCTGTAGGTGCATGTATCTAAAACATCCATGGCAGTCTGGGCTCCAACTCCATTGATTTGTGGTACTCTCAGCTCTGCCATCTGCTTTGACTCCAGGCTGGCTTTGCTCAGTCACAAGTTGCTTCCAGGAGCTGAAGATGGAGAGAATGCCGCCCCATGACCCTCAAACGAGAGCCCAGGCTACACTCCTGAGTCAATCCCTTTCAGCCAGGAGAATACCAGGCACTGACTGGCTCAAGCTTAGTTACTTAAACAATTCATTGTGACTAGACAGATCAATGTTTCTCAGCAGAGGTGCTATTAATGTTGTGGCTAGGACATTTCCCAGCTGTACGCTACAGATACATCTCACTGCAGTACCTTTGGCATATCTGGTCCCACCCATCATATATCATTTTTGTATAACAGTTCCCTGGCTGGATATACTAGTTCAATCCTATAGCTGGAAGTCTAGCTGAACTGAATGGCCTACAGATGAAGTGAACCAAATGATCTATAATAATGGGGAGGGGTGGTTCCTTAAAAACAAAGTCTGGTCCTATGAAGAAGATGAGAGAGTGCAAATGGATTCTGGGAGGGTGATCAACACATACCCACTACATCTTTCTTCTTCGTAGGAAAGAAGATTAAAAGCAAGAAAAACTATGATGCTAAATGTTTAAATGTGTGATATTCCTCTTCAGATGTGCTCCTGGTTACTATGGAAACCCCTTACTCATTGGAAGCACCTGTAAGAAATGTGACTGCAGTGGAAATTCAGATCCCAACCTGATCTTTGAAGATTGTGATGAAGTCACTGGCCAGTGTAGGAACTGCTTACGCAACACCACCGGATTCAAGTGTGAACGCTGTGCTCCTGGCTACTATGGGGACGCCAGGATAGCCAAGAACTGTGCAGGTGCAGTATCATAAATACTAAGCCAGCTATCTGGCCAACATGACCCTCTGCCAATATTGAATTTAGATGAAGAATTTCTCTTGGGGAAGTATTGTGAGTGCCCCCTTGTCACTTTCCCAGGGCAATATACATTCTCAGTAATATGCATCCCAAACCCACCAGGAATAGAAATTTTTATGAAGACTACTAATATAACTTTGCTCATGGGTGGAATAAACTAGGAGACACTAACACAAATGAACTTTTGTCTTAGCATCTTATATCCTTCCAGTTTTAATCAAAGAAAGAAATCAGACTTCTATGGATTACCTGCCATTAACTAGGAGACTGAATGAAATCTTGCATGGTTCAGGCCAGGCATGGTGGCTCACTCCTATAATCCCAGCACTTTGGGAGGCTGAGGCAGGCAGATCGCTTGAGGCCAGGAGTTCAAGACCAGCCTAGCCAATGTGGCAAAACCTTATCTCTACTGAAAACACAAAAATTAGCTAGGCGTGGTGGTGGGTGCCTATTGCCCCACCCAGCATCCGTTGAACCCAGGAGGTAGAAGCAGAGGTGGCCATGAGCCAAGATTGTGCCACTGCACTCCAGCCTGTGTGACAGAGAGACTCTTGTCGAAAGAAAGAAAGAAAGGAAGGAGGAAGGAAGGAAGGAAGGAAGGAAGGAAGGAAGGAAGGAAGGAAGGAAGGAAGGAAGGAAGGAAGGAAGGAAAAAGAAAAGAAAAGGAAAGAAAGAAAGAAAGAAAGAAAGAAAGAAAGAAAGAAAGAAAGAAAGAAAGAAAGAAAGAAAAGAAAGAAGGAAAGAAAGAAAGAAAGAGAAACAAAGAAACAAAGAAAGAAAGAAAGAGAAAGAAAGGAAGGAAGGAAGGAGAAAGGAAAGGAAAGGAAAGGAAAGGAAAGGAAAGGAAGAAATCTGGTTCAAATCAGTTTTCTTATTCAGAGGGCTATATCTCTTTCTTTCAGTTATGTTTGGTAAAATCAAGATTTCCATGAAATAGATTAGCAAGTCAAGGGTACCATTTTTAATCACCACCACCCTCCAATGTCCTCAAATTATAAGAGTAAGTATTTCAAAGATAGCATGGAAAACTTTCAGTTAGACTTCAGTTAGACTGAAACGCACAAATCTTATTCATGATGTCTCCAATCCATTTGCCACATAGAGTGAAGCTCTTCAAAAGTGAAGTGAGATTGCTTTCCTCTAAGAGTACAGGAAGGCTGAGATTGAGAATGTCTTACTCTTATGTGACTTTGAGGGGAGGGAGGGAGAGCAGGAGATATTGTACTCCTGTGGCATGGCTCTATAAGAAATCCTCTCACTGAAACAGATTTCCACTGGAAAAGATTCAAGGAGTAAGGAGTTTTAAATCAAAAAATGCAACATATATGTTCTGCAGAAGTCACAATAAAAGTAAACATGTCTACAAAAAAGCAATGTGCACAGAGGTGTAACACTGAGAATGACAGCAGAAAGGAAGGAGCAGTGTGTCTAGTCAGGCTAAAGAGAGAGAAGGCGGATGTCAGAAATAATGTTGGCAAAATCAAAGCCTGAAAGGTTGACATCTGATTCTCAAAACATTTACTAAATTTGTGTTTAAACTACAAAGATTCAGGTCACTCTTGGAAGAGAAGCTAATTTTAAAAGCAATAAAGCATGATCTTGCTGAATGGTTTAATAAATCTGCATTTTGTGGAACATTAAACAGATGAAATGTAATAAATAGATCTCCCTATGAACCTGGTTTCTGTGATTATTCAGTAAAGACAGTTAAGAAGTGGGGGGAAATGCACAATTCTATTCCAGTTAATTGCTAGCATAGATAGTAAGAGAATTCCTCTTTAAATATTACAAATTAGTTCCCACACAGAAACTCAGTGGAAATTGAACAGTCTGATGAGATTGGGTTTTGTTTTTGCTTTTTCCAAAAGGCATTAGAGAAAATCATCAGTAGATGAATAATGGGCTCCCAGGTCTTCTAAATTCATGTAAAGATGTTCCTGATTCCTTGCAGCACATTATTCTTATTGCACTCATAGCTGTCATTTGGAAGTTTGGAGTCCGTCTTGCCAAGGGTCAAGAGTAGTGGGAGCCAAGAATTGCTCCTGGGCCTCCTCACTCACTCTTTGCTGAGCTGCTCCTCCCTCACACCTGGCAATGATCAACCCCCGAGTTAAATTAAACTGGAGTATCAGTCTGCAAGGAAGGGATGGCTTTCAATTTTCAGTTGAATGATGAGCTCATGGTCATTTAGTATCTTGTGAAACTTACCAGGACATTTTTGGACTGAAGCAATTGCACTGTCATGTCCGAATCCCAAAGAGTTGGGAGAGAAATCCTAGAAAACTTAGATTCAGTTTTGCCCAGGGTCACCTTTGAAAATCTCATTGGGCTGGAGCTTAATCGGATGAAGGGCATAATCTCTGTATCACAGATTCTACACAGTCTTAAGGAAGAATGTAATTAATCCCCATTGACAAATTATACACTGATAGCTAGTGTTTCTAGAAACCAGGAAAATACTGCCATATTTTAAGCATTAAGAAGTGAATCTCTCGTCTCTTGTTTTTGTTTCCCACAGTGTGCAACTGCGGGGGAGGCCCATGTGACAGTGTAACCGGAGAATGCTTGGAAGAAGGTTTGGAACCCCCTACAGGCACGGACTGCTCAACCATAAGTAAAAAAAAACAGTACATGATTGACTAACCCCACTTTCTCTAATGTGCTGCAGGTGTGGGATTAAGAAGTGCTATGCAATATCACTCTCTAGAAACTGCCGAGTCCCACCTCCTGGACTTAACCCTTTCTGCATCTCAACAAATGGATCCTGCACCAAGTACTTGGTGGTCCACTTGATTCCCTCGGGCAAATGGGTGGTTTACATTTGCATAGCTCTACCTTATCCAGTCTTTCCATTCAGCATCTTGCCTGATGGCTAAAGGCAAAGTCAGAAACACAACTGCCAGTGACAGAGCTCTTTTCAGCTCCTTTTTCTACACTGTCTTTTCAGGTCCTCAGATAATATGATGTACAGACAATACTTTACAACACCTGGGGAAACTGAGATACCAAGAGATTTAAGTGGCTTCTCCCAAGTTACCCCAAATCTGAAGTGGGAGCAGAAGTAAATATTCAGGCTTTACAAAATGGAGCTGCCTTTTATCTTTCCTGGATTTCTCTGGCGCTCGTGTTAATTAAATCATGAGGAGTTATACTAGGAACAAAACTTTTGGTTTAAAAATTATTTAATAGTAGGCACCCCCTCCCCCAACAAAAGTATCTTGGTCTCTCAGTCCCTCTGAGCAGAAGAGATAAACCTTACCATTGGATCACATCTTAGAAGATGGCATAGGATGTGAGGCACAAGCAATGCCAAGTTTACCCACTGAATTGGTGGCCCCCTAGGCAAGGTCAATTTAAGAACATCAAGATGCCTGCCTGGTCCTAAGCATCTCCCCCACCAAGCCTGAAGTGCTGGCTGGGACTCAGTTCCTTGAGAGAGCTTATAAGTAAGACCATGTTAAACTTCAAATAACAAATTAACATATTAACAACCATTAACATGCCAGTCTCCCTATGTCACATCTGTAGAAGAGAGCACCATCTCAGGGAAAGAGATCGGGAATAGGCAAGTTGCAAAAGGTGATCGAGGCAGTTCTGAAACACAGTGTGCCCTCCTTGTGAGTGTGTCACAGGAGGGCCCTGGGTTCTAGAGGTGATGACAGTGGTCAGAGGAGCTCAAATGTGAAAAGTGAGAAGTGATGAGCAACTGGGACCTGCCTCCCCACGTGCCCACGTTCAGCCTGAACTTTGGTGCCCTCATCAGATGTCAGGAAGCAACTCTCACAGCGATAACCTCAGACCTCCCGGTGCTGAAGTGTTCATCCTGCCAGGAAGTGGGGCTGCGGGGAGGAGCTGTGCCTTCTCTGGGTGGGGAGAAGGTTAGTGCTAGCCCTTGAATACTGACTGAGAAAAGCTAATAGGAGAGGAGGGGCATCTAGCCAATAGCTGTCTTCACTAGCTAATGCCAAGCAAGATACTAAAGCCTGACGAGAGAGACAAAAATAAAAATGGTATTAACCAAGGAGATAGAGAATTATGTTCTGCTAAAACAGCCTGCTTTCAGCATGCTTTGACTCGTGATTCTGAAGAAATGTTTCACCTCCAGGCTGTGATAAGTGCGTCTGGGACCTGACTGATGACCTGCGGTTAGCAGCACTCTCCATTGAGGAAGGCAAATCCGGGGTGCTGAGCGTATCCTCTGGGGCCGCCGCTCATAGGCACGTGAATGAAATCAACGCCACCATCTACCTCCTCAAAGTACGCAGGAATGTTCTACCTTCCACTCTGTTTTCATCCTGGCTTCACAGGCCCACAGCTAGCAATTCCTTCGACCCCTTTTTGTATCTGAGTCTCATACCTGTATTACAGGTTGTTAGACCTGCAGGTCTAACATACAAAACATAAGTAATTTCATAGGAAATGATGAAAAGTTGATTGTAACTCTGAGCTTGGGCCAAACAAGAGCTGCTGTCTACAAAAGAGGTTATATGGGAAATGAAATGACTAAAAGACTAGTATCTACGCACAAAACTACTGAGGAAAGAGAAATACTTATTTCCTTGGTGCAGCCACACATTACTTGTTCGAGTCATTACCACAAATGGTACCACAAGGCTACCATTTCCTTAGCCATAATTTGCAAGGTTTTGAGTTTGTGTAGAAGCATCCTTCTGTTCCTCTCTCTCTCCTCACCCCGTCACCCACCCACCTCTCCTTCTCATTTATACACATTCTCTCTCATTTTCTCATACTCACACACTCAAATGCACAGACATACACACATACCTTCTTTCTCCTCATAGATCTACTGGTTAATGCCTAGTAAACAAGTTAAAAGCAGCCAACAGATTAAAAAAAAACACAGGAATACAGTTGGCCCTCCATATCCACAGGTTCCACATCCTCAGATTCAACCAATCTCAGATGGAAAATATACTTAAAAAACAATAAAAAATGCAACAATAATGAAATGAAAAATACAGTATAACAACTATTTACAATAGCATTGACATTGTGTTAGTATTATAAGTAGCATTATAAGTCATCTAGAGATGATTTAAAGTATTCTGGAGGATGTGCATACACTATCTGCAAACGCTAGGCCATTTTGTATCAGGAACTGGAGCATCCCCACGGGGTCCTGGGACCAATCTTCCACAACTACCAAGGGATGACTATATAAAGGTCCTTCTATAGCTAGGATTTAAAAGTTTTCTTTCCCACTAAATCATGGGCTTCTATCACAACCAAATGATATTTTTAAAACAATGATCATTATCTGAGGGAAAATGGAATTAACACCAGCACGTTGTTCTACTTCGTTAGTCAATTTAGGAAGATGATTAAGAGCACGGACTTTGAAACTAGATTACTTGTGTTCAAATCCCAGCTCTGACACCCACTAGCTGTGTGACCGTAGATAAGTTATTTAACCTCTTTAATCCCTCATTTTCCTCATACGGAATTGAGAATAATTATTGCATCTATCTCATGGACTGTTGAGAGAATTCAGTGAATTGATATGTGTAGAGAAGTTAGAACAGTACCTGGCATAGTAAGTACTCACTGCTTTTTGGAGGTGCAAATGATATCCATAGCAGTTGGCCAAATATGTAAAGTGTAAACAAAAACAAAAATTATATTGTAGCCTGGATAGAATCTTATTGTGAATTTTATTCTAAACTTTGAAATTGTTCTTGTCCAAAATTACCTTTTGGAACACATAAAGACACTACCTCCCAGGGGAGTCACCCAGATCCAGGCCTCCTGAAACCATTCAGATTCTCTTTCCTCAAAGGCACAACTTCAAGACAGGAATCATTACAGCAGACAGGAAGTCAGTGTCAAGATCAAAGGGCTCACTCCCAAGTAATCTCGGTAAAGTCACATTTAGACCCACCTCCTCAAAAATGAAAAAGGAGAAAGCAAGGGGTCTGAAATAAAGAGACTTGCATTAAAATGAAAAAAGTTAATTTCTGTACTCCATTTACATCAATCCTGGTGGGTTGGTCCGTTCTTCCAGACCCAACAAAATTAAAATTCTAAAGCTCAGACACCCAGGGTCACCACCAGCCTATATTGTACCTTTGTACAAATCAGGAAAAGGAGCCCTTTCCCCATGGTCAACCCAGTCCCTGACCAGCATCCCTAGTCTAGTGAGGGGAGCTTGCAGAATTTTAGTCCCTAAGGGCCTCAGTCCCTTCTGCAGACCCCACCCTTCACACCAGGCTGCAGCAGCCTGTGGACCCCACTATTTTAAGAGCCTCACACTCTACTCTGAGTCCTCTTACACTGAAAGAGTTTTATGTACATTTTTAAAAACCTGGTGTGCACATTGACTAATTATTTTCAAAACACATTTTTCTGTAGACAAAATTGTCAGAAAGAGAAAACCAATACGCCCTAAGAAAGATACAAATCAACAATGCTGAGAACACGATGAAAAGCCTTCTGTCTGACGTAGAGGAATTAGTTGAAAAGGTATGTACGTATGTATTCAGTTTCTGGGACAGCCTTCAAAGAAAGGATTTAGCTGATGTGAGGCTGGCTGGTCACAAATGACTGAGGCTTAACACGGTCCAGAAAAAATGCAGTGACCCATGTGCCTTAAAATAAATCAAGACCAGACCTGTGGAGAAAGTTACCATACTCAGTCTCTACCGTCTCTTCCCGTTTTGATTGGTTTTCTTGAAAAGCTATGTTTGTGGATAATTTTCTGTGTATTTGCGGAGGGTTGATGCAGTTGATTTGTTTAGCTAGGATGGTCATTCAGCTGTTTGCCAAGGCATCTTATGACTAAGAGCTATAGAGCATCCAGAATTAAAATTCATTATATGGAATAAAAAATTTAAATATTGTTAAAGTATACATTAAATGATAAATGGAAAGGAAAGAAATTGTCCTGAGAAAGCAATTTCGCTCTTTGGCAGGAAAAAAAACACTTTCAACCATCACTTTACATCCTAGACTAAAGTAAATTAACCTGTTTAAAGAGTTGACTATAAATCTCAATTCACAAGAAAATAGAACAAAATACTTATTAAATCTTGAAAGGGCATAACAGAACACTTAAATATATTACAAAGAATTTCAATAAAAAGATACAGATTTGACAAGATAAAATTTCAAATATCCAATAAAACAACTAAGTAAACGAAAAAGACAACTAGACAGAGAAAAATATTGAGAAAAATACAACTTGTAAAAACTGTCACAAATTAACAGGAAAAACATTAAAACATGAGCAGAGTCAGTGTGAAAGGCTATTCAATGCACTCCATAAGAGCCTAATGGAAAAATACCCATCCATGTGCTATACTAATTTTAAAACTACAAACGGAGTCACGAGGCACCATATTTAGCATATTAGAATGTTTCACACAGTTGTTGCTTTTTTTTTTTTTTCTAATGACTTTCCACCAGTGTTGGCCAGAGTACTTCCGAATTGCTGCTTTCAGAAACTGGTACTTGACATTATAAACAGTTCTCACGTTCAACAAAAATTTTTAAAAAATAAAATAACAATAGCATTCTCTTTTGACCTTGTACCCCTAACCCTTTAAGAGATTATGCTTTTAAAAATGTAAGTTACTCTAATTGTACCCTTGGAAGATTCATCTATTTTGAAATGCACATGAACACTGTGTCCCTAGTTCCCCAGCAATGGCACATATTAATCCAACCACTAGTGCTTGAAGAGCAGTGAAATCTCTTAAACAGCAAAGGAAATACCAAGAAACAAATCTTTGTGGAAACTTATTGTTACTTCATGTTGGTATCAGATATGGTTGAAACTTGCTAAAAGTATCTTAATTCTTTTTTCTTTTTTTCTTTTTTTTTTTTTGAGATGGAGTCTCACTTTGTTGCCCAGGCTGGAGTGCAGTGGCACGATCTCCGCTCACTACAGCCTCCGCCTCCCGGGTTCTAGTGATTCTCCTGCCTCAACCTCCTGGGTAGCTGGGATTATAAGCATACACCACCACGCCTGGCTAATTTTTGTATTTTTAGTAAAGACAGGGTTTCACTATGTTAGCCAGGCTGGTCTCAAACTCTTGACCTCAGGTGATCAGCCCACCTCAGCCTCCCAAAGTGCTAGGATTACAGTTGTGAACTACCACGCCTGGCCTTAATTCTTTCTTGAGGAAAGAATTTTCAAGAAAACATTTCAGGAAATGTTTTCACTAAGATTAGCTCCTCCCACAGGCCAGGCAGAGTTCCTGATCCTTTTGTTGTACAATTTCTTTCTTTTTTTTTTTTTTATTATTATTATACTTTAAGTTCTAGGGTACATGTGCATAACGTGCAGGTTTGTTACATATGTATACTTGTGCCATGTTGCTGTGCTGCACCCACCAACACGTCAGCACCCATCAACTCGTCATTTACATCAGGTATAACTCACTATGCAATCCCTCCCCCCTCCCCCCTCCCCATGATAGGCCCTGGTGTGTGATGTTCCCCTTCCCGAGTCCAAGTGATCTCATTGTTCAGTTCCCACCTATGAGTGAGAACATGCGGTGTTTGGTTTTCTGTTCTTGTGATAGTTTGCTAAGAATGATGGTACAATTTCTAATGTAAGCTAAATGCAGGCTTTCATGGAGAGGAAATAACGTACGCTTGAAAGTAACATCACAGTAGAAAACGCTCCCGGACAAAAAGAACAGACCATCAACACAGAAGGTTGACGATAAAGCTACTATACTAGGAGCTTTCACTCGGCTGTTTCCATCGATTTTTATTGAATATAATGTTCTAACTACAGTCCCGATGGTGCAAAAACCTGCTGAAACATTTCAAAACAAATGCCCAGGGCTGGTCTTAATGACTTTTTAAGCATTCTTCAAGCCCTTGGTCTGGAAAAGTCCATGATTGATGTTTAGACTTAAGGAAAGCTGTGTCTTAGAAAGCCTTCTATCAAGAAAGTAACTAATATTTGGCTTTAAATTGAGTAAAGGATTTCATTGTCTATACCCATAGTGGTAAAAATCAGTAATATTGCCCCTTGAACTTGACAAGTAATACCACTTTTTGCAAATTGTCTGCCACGTAGATTTCATGTGACCCAAATCTCACAAGTTACATCCACCTAGCTACCGGTTTTGTCTGAACTTCCGTTTCTAAATCCTCCAGCCTCCTACTGGGAAGTCCTATAGCCCTTTCCCACCACTTACGTCTGGGATTCCCCTAAAGGATGCCCATCCATCTGTGTTCATAAATAGCCAGTGCTCAAAAGATGCTCACTTTTGCTGCTGCTGATCTTGTCTGCAATGAAAATTCCAAAGATCATGCCAAGATTCTACTTTTCCATGTTCCCAGAGGCACTGTGCTCAAGGTCAGAGTGTCACTGGGCTACAAGCAGAGGTGAGATGCGGCCCTCTCGCAGTCTCAGTGCTACCCCTCACCATCTGGATCTTGCAGGTCCACTGCAGAGCCCAGAGTCACAAAGCATAGTCTCCAAGGGCAGCTCATGAGGTGCTGTGCCGTCTCCACTTCTACTCCTTGAACCACAGCAGAAGCTCCCTGAATGACAACTCATGCAGAGACCCACAGGACTAAAAGGAAAGTAGGCTGTCTCCAAGCATCAAAAGTATCTGAACCTCATCTCTTGTCCTGCCAGAAAGGCAGGACAAAATTAAGTACAGTCAGCCCTCTGTATTAGTGGATTCAATCATGGCTCAAAAATATTTGGAAAAAGTTCCACAAAATTCCAAAACGCAAAATTCAGATTTACCATATGCTGAGTATTACTTTGAATCCATATGAATGAAGTGATGTGTAGGCATTGCATTAGGTATTACAGGTAATTTAGATGCAATATATATGGGAGGATGTGCATAGGTTATAGTATTGCAAATACTACACCAGTCTATGTAAGAAACTTGAACAACCGTGAATTTTGGTATCTATGGGAGCTGGGTCCTGGAACCAATCCCCCATGGATGCTGAGGGGCAACTGTTTACATTTCTATTCCAGAAGCATTATTGGACGTCTGTATATAATAGTTATTTATTTATTTATTTATTTATTTATCTGTTTATTTGTTTGTTTATTTTCAGATGGAGTCTTGCTCTGTCGCCCAGGCTGTAGTGCAGTGGTGCAATCTCAGCTCACTGCAACCTCTGCCTCTTGGGTTCAAGCAATTCTCCTGCTTCAGCCTCCTGAGTAGCTGGGATTACAGGCATGTGCCACCACGTCTGGCTACTTTTTGTATTTTCAGTAGAGACGGGGTTTCACCATGTTGGTCAGGTTGGTCTTGAATTCCTGACCTCGTGATCCACCCGCCTAGTCCTCCCAAAGTGCTGGGATTACAGGCGTAAGCCACTGTGCCCGGCCTGTATATAACCGTTATTATGCTAAGTGCTAGGTATCCTGAAATATAATAAGGCCCTGCTTTCAAGATGCTTCAGTCTAGCAGGGAAACAGATATGTAAAAACATAATTATCATACAGCATTTAATAAGAGAAACATGGTACAGGCTGAAGGGTAACTCTAAGGAAGAAATAGTGAACTATTTTGGCAGGGGTACACTAGGAAAGGCTTCTCAGAGAAGGTGAGTATTGGCGTGTGTATTGAGAATGAGTAGGAATTTATCAAATACTCCCAAGCAAGGGATAAGTACTGTGAGAACAGATAGATGTGAAGCAACGTGCTGTGTTCTTGGGATTGGAACTATGGCCTTGTGGAAGATTCATTGTAAGGCAGAGAGCAGGAGATAATGCTGAAGACGCTGTCAGAGGCCCAGTTGTGAAGAACTTTCCCAAACATGCTCATGAACGTGGGAACTTCAGTCTGTGGACTCTGGAAGTTATTCAGGTATTTACCCAGAATGATGAGCTGATTAGATTTGCACTTTAGAAATGTCCCTCTGCAGTGTGAATGACAGACTAGCCAGCGAAGACTGACAACAGGGGCACTGCTTAGGAGACTGCCACAGTGGTCTAGACAAGAGAGTAGTGAGTTGCTGTCTTGCCTTCGTTTGAAAAGGATTTGCAGAGAACAAGGATGAACTGAGACTGTGGTCATGGAAAAGAGGAAGAGAGGCTAGAGTGGCAGGTGGAATGAAACAGACTTGGTGACCAGTTGGAGGTGAGAAATAGCAAAGAGAGAAGCTCCATTCTGAGACATGGATGACTAAGACTACAAACACGAATGGATTACTCTGGATATTTTAAAAGTGAAATATCTGTGAATGCACAGAGGGCAGATAGAGATGTGAATCTGCAACTCAGAGGGTAATCAGGGCTGGAAAGGAATTTAGAGGTCATTAATGTTTAGGAGGTAGGCAGAAGTAGATATTACTGTACAAATTCTAAAGTAGCACACCAATATTCCTAGCACACCAATATTGGTTTGTCCAACACTGTTGCTGTTTATACTTGTGTCCCAGAGTAATTACTAAAAGTTCTCCCTTTCATGTGCAAAATGCCCCAGGTTGAACCATAAAATATATGATCACCCTAGATATTGGTTATCATCCTCACATAATCTACCTTTTATGTACTGTATTACCAAGACACCCTTGCCACTTTTATGTCAAACATGTACAAGAAGAATTTTCTGTTGAGATGAGCAAATGACTAATACATTTGTAATGTAAACCACCAACTGGTTTACAGTTGCAAGGTAATTTTTTAATTTCAGCTTTTCTTAAACCGAGGCACACTCGTTTTACCATGTGCCTATATCATTATTTTCCTTCCACAGGCAAAGTTACAGAAAAAATAAACATTCAAATAAGCCATCACTATACGTTCGATTCAGTAATCTTATAATGTAAAGGAATAGATGTTCCTCTTTGCCACTGGTCCAGTCATACATACAGTATATCAATGTCTATATAGCTCTGTCTACCTACATCTCAGCGCCCTCTGGCGTTTGTCACAAAGAAGAGGTCTTCTTATAGGCATGACATTTTTCAGCTGTCTCTCATCACTTCAACTGAAGTTTCCGTATCAAAAAATAGTAAGTTTAATGACACAGTAATAACAACAGAGATTTACTCTGAAGTATCAAGTCAAAGTAAAAACTAGGGGTGTTACGCTCTGCGAATATAACTTAAACTGGATCAAAGATCCACTTATTAACAATTCTAAAATTTTAAATGTTTGTGTCCATATTTTTTAAAAGCAGCGAGGAGTAACATTAAGATTTATTGTAGTTTCGGTGTATTTATTTTAAAATGACCACAAATACTGTTTTATCTGGAAAGCACTGGAGCAAGCCAAGAAGAAGACTGGAACTGCAGGAAGGAATATAATGATTCAGAAGGCGGTGTTCATTCAGAGATCCCAGTTTATGAAGGGACTGTTGACCACATTGCCACTGCACAGCGGGCTCTGTAGAGAGGGGATTACCAATCTGCCTGATAAAAAGCCTCTGGGCATGTGTTTGTTGTAATACCATTTCTGCATCCTTTTCCTTGACCACCTGAGAGGGCCACATTCTTGGATTATTCCTGGAGAGTGTAAAAACGTTCCTGGTAAAATCATGGCGTAATCCTTTGGGTAGAACACTGGATGAAAGGAGAGAAGTTCAAAACAACCATTGCCCTATCCTCAGGAAACTGTATAATGGGTCTACCAGCGCTCTGTGTGGCAGATCACCCCACAGTTCCTTCATGTATTGCAGCAGTTTTTAAAGAGCTGAGCCAAAAACAGCACCAGACAAGGCAAGTGGGCATTTTACCAAATGCCAGACTAAAGAACTCTTCTTCCTCTTAAATATAACCCACAGATCAGTCTTTCGAATCCCAAAAGGAAGTACGTGTCGCCCGTGCTGTGCATACAGGGTGGTGTCCTGGTCTTGAATCACATCTGTGCTCTTAGATCACATTCTGTCCTTAACCACGCACACAAAAACACACACATACACACAGACGCCCACACAAACCCTTTCTTCAGAGGCCACATTTGAGTTGGGCATTATTTTTGACAAATACTGTGTGAGATCTCTGGAACAGAGTTTCCCGAGTTGAGAGAATGGAATCAGCTTCTCGGAGAAGAGCTCCATTCACGCTGAGCCAAATCTGCTTGTGCAGTTATTTGTATACAAGTGCCCTCAATGTTGGTGGGAATTTGGAATGCAGCACTGAAAACAGCATTTTAACCCAGGGAGAATAATCCTTGAAATCTCTGTGGTAATTCAATTTCAGCGGTGGTTGGACCACCCAGGAGCCACTGGAAGCATGGTGCACTTCAAGGTCTGCCTATTTTTTCAACAATTTTCTCTTTGAAACTTTAAACTCTTCAGTCAGCACAATGTCAAAATGATCAGCAGACATAGGCAATTTTCTGGTCCAGCACCTTGAGATACAGTAAAAATTTGAAGAATAAATTACATATGAAAGGCAGTTGGTTGGGATTGAACTGTGACTGATAGTATAGGAATAGCACCAGATTTTATAGCATTCTGTCATTCTAAAACTGGCCATCAAGTGAAGTAACTTAGGAATGGAAAACCAAACACTGTATGTTCCAACTGATGTGTGGGAGCTAAGCTATGAGGATGCAGAGGCATAAGAATGATGCAATGACCTTTGGGGACTTGGGGAAAGAGTAGAGGGGGAGGGATACAAGACTACAAATATGGTGCAGTCGATACTGCTCAGGTGATGGGTGCACCAAAGTCTCCCAAATTACCACTAAAGAACTTAGGTAACCAAATACCACCTGTACCCCAATAACTTATGGAAAAGTCAAAAAAATTTTAGAACTGGCCATCACATTAGCTTTTATGCATTATTTTTGGGATGATGTTATATGTTATGGAACTTTCACATGCCAGGAAGATTTATGTTTATAAAACACATTATGCCCACCCTTCCCTATCTGTGCTTATGCAACATTCTTTTCTCATACATTTAATCTAGCTTTATATGGATTATTTGTAGGAAAATCAAGCCTCCAGAAAAGGGCAACTTATTCAGAAGGAAAGCATGGACACCATTAAACACGCAAGTCAGCTTGTAGAGCAAGCCCATGATATGAGGGATAAAATCCAAGGTAAATATATTCTCTTCTGGTTCAGTTTAATATCAAGGAAACACTCATGTTATTAACAACAGTAGACACAATGGCTACTGTTCAGTGTTTGCTGTGTGCCAGGAACTTGTTGGTACAGTATTATGGGTTTAAACTTGTATAAGGTCTTTATTTCAAGTTTGTTTATCTGGGATTTCTGAGCACTCATCCCTACTTACTATGTTTTGATGTTCGAGGATCAATGTATAAAATCATTCCCTTTTTAGGCATTCCTCAGAATACCCTTCTGACAGAGGAGACTGCATGCTATGTTGTCTCTAAAATGCAAGAGTTGAGTAGGAGTCACAGATTGTTCCCAGTTATTTGCAGAAAACAACATTGCCTTTAGAATGCCAGTAAACTGTCAGTTGACCCAAATCATCACAAGCTGTTTCTATGATGGGCTTTCCCAAAGGCCAATTGGGCAACATGCTTGGGCTCCCAACCCAGAAGAAAAGGAAGGCGGGGGACTGTGGGAGATTTCTTTGTCCTAAAGCATTGTGAATGATTGTACCTTCCCTCTTGGAGGTTTGCTTAATTTGTGCTCTCACTTCCAATAAACGCAGGATAATCTTGAAGACTATTTTAATAGTGCACTAATAGCTGGACTGCAATTTACCAGCAAAAAACAGCAGATTTCATCTGTTATAGGATAAAGAAGATTTCCTTGGGTGAGAGTTTGCTAAGATCCAGTATCTGCATTTCCATAGTTTTTATTACACTATATATTAAGGGCTGGATGACATTACCAAGTGCATCCCAGGGCACAGTGGCAGTAAAGGGACCCACAGTGGAAGATTCATGTCTTTATACTGGGGCATATTCCATGCAAAGGGATATAGAAAAGATTAATCATTTGTCGTGTTTCCTTTGACGCCTATAATAAACAATAAAAGCAAATGACATGCAATCCAAACACTCCTCACTCACATCCTCTCTCATGGCTCATATTTTTGCATTTCCTGACAAAATATTCTTTTTCTATAGCATTTTAGAGTTACTATTGATTTGTTCAAAAAGTAAGATTGAACCTGGAAGATAACATGACCTTATCCAACTAAGAAATAAATGCCTCTTTAGGCAGCAAATGCCAGGACCCTAGTAAGCTATTCAGAGAAAATAATTCACCTTTGCTATTGTAACCCATGTTTTGATTCAAAAGTGTTTCATTTGCAAAGGATCTGAACCCTCTTATTTGATCCTTTAAGCATGGGAAAAGATGAAAAAAATACAAGGGAAATGTAAATGGGAAACAATAACTTCTATCAGTTTTTAAATTTTTAATATAATGTATGAATAGTCTCCAAAGACCAAAGGCAAAAATACTGTTGCCTGTATTTCCCTTTTCTAATCTATACTGCAAGTAGCTAAACTAAAACAAGCCAAAATTGTAAATATAAGACTTGCATCAAAATGCCAAAGAATTCAGCATCACAAGTGCTAGAGCCGAGGAAAAAATATTTTCATTTAGTTTGTTTCACAGGTTAATATTTTAGACTTTACTTGAAGAGTGGATGTTTCATCCCTTTATGTAATTCTGGAATGCTGTACACCAATTATATGTCATGCCTTATTCCCAGCCATCTCTAAAATAACCGCTGGTGACCTTCAAACTATTATCTACATAAAATACAACCCCTTATCCTGGTATGATTTATGTGACACCAATGTTTGTTTACCCATCAGGTCTGGCCAACCACATAGATCATAGTAAACCACAGACACGCAATTTCATTTATGCCAGGAAGATAAAATGCTTCCTCCTGGAGCTGCAGTAGAACAAGGTGACAATTACATACCTTTCTTCTCATCATATGTAGTAGGAATGAGGGATTCAAAGAAGTATTTCAGTCTGCTAATATTTAGACAGGTCACCTAATCCCTTTGAGCCTCAGTGGTCCCTCCAGTTCTAAAATTCTCCACCCGACTTATGGAAGTAGGGTGAAAATGACCCAGAGTGGTCACACTCTAGGAGGCAAACAGCAACTGCCAAAAAATAACTATGAAGGAGCCAAAGCTCACATCATATTATAACAAACCCCCGTTTTATATTTAGCCTGTGAAATAATTTGAAAGACTCATTTGGACAGCTAGCAATACGCTCTCATTTTGTCTTAAAGCTTTGATCAAATCTTTGTCTAAAATACAATTAATAACTCCTACATATTAATAATCTCACCCATGACAGGAGTGATCACTGAGCATTTTCTGTAAGTTAAATATGTTATATAAAAGGCTGATCAAAGACTGTAGATTTGGATGCCTTGAATATCAAGTTACAGTATTTCATGCTGAATATTAGCATTCTCGAATCACTGTGGAAACCAGATGAGGATGAAAGCCAAGCAGGTTTTGCATTAGCCAGTTCCCATTCTAAAGACTCCACATAGGAAGCAGAGAAGAAAGAGTGGTTTCCTCGTGTCTTTCTCCTTCGTGGATTAGGTGATGAGCTTCCATGCTCGCTGCGATTCACAGCATGAACACTAGCATGCTGCCTTTGAATAAGTCTCTCTTTCCATTTCAGGATCTGCCCTGTCCTTTGCCCACAGCCCTCGCTCCCTTGCATTTCTAGTGCCCGATCATCTCTCCCTGCTGCCTTGTTTCACCATGTTCTTCCTTTCAGAGATCAACAACAAGATGCTTTATTATGGGGAAGAGCATGAACTTAGCCCCAAGGAAATCTCTGAGAAGCTGGTGTTGGCCCAGAAGATGCTTGAGGAGATTAGACGCCGTCAACCATTTTTCACCCAACGGGAGCTTGTGGATGAGGAGGCAGATGAGGCTCACGAACGTAGGTGTATTCCTCTCGTAGCTGACCCAGCACATGTTTGCCCTCTTTGTGGGTCCAAGAGCAGACGGTAAACCTAGGGCAACATATAGTCAAAGCAACCAATTTCCTGTGTTCAGAACTATTTAGAATCTACATGTGGCCACAGGGAATCATTCAGGACAACTTGACTTTATAACCAAGATTTTTAGATTCAGGCCCAACTTTGAGCCCCTGAAAACAGCTGAGATACCATAAGGAATCTATAGCATTTGGTGAAAACGTATAACACAGTAGAAGGAAGGCTAAAGGAAACAAATTCCCAGAACTACAGTAAGAGAAATTTTATTGAGAAGGCAGGAATGCTACAAGCCCAGAAATATTCATGCTGTGAAGACCATGAATGACTTTAGTATCTTTTAGCCTCCAGTGGAAATTTAACATTTCCTTTAGCGATGAGTATAGGCACCAAACCACAGTAATATTATTGAATCTATCACTTGATCACTGTATCAGTTATCAATTACTATTATAACAAGCCACCCCAGGCCGGGCGCTGTGGCTTACCCCTGTAATCCCAGCACTTTGGGAAGCCAAGGCAGGTGGATCACAAGGTCAGGAGTTTGAGACCAGCCTGGCCAATGAGGTGAAACCCCACCTCTACTAAAAATACAAAAAATAGCTGGGTGTGGTGGCATGCATCTGTAGTCCCAGCTACTTAGGAGGCTGAGGCAGGAGAATTGCTTGAACCTGGGAGGTGGAGGTTGCAGTGAGCCGAGATCACACCCCTGCACTCCAGCCTGATGACAGAGTGAGACTCCGTCTCAAAACAAAACAAAACTAAACTAAACTAAAGCCACCACAAACGTATTCATTTAAAACAATAACCATTTATTGCTCCTGCTTTCATGAGTTGGCAATTCAGGCTGGACTCAACCTGGACAGCTCGTCTCTGCTCCATGTGACATATATTGGCTGAGCTCACTCAGATGTCTGGGGCTGGCTGTGAAGGCTGGGCCTCTCCCTCCATGTGAGGTCTTCACTCAACAAGGTTAGTCCAGGTTATTCACATAACAGCAGCTTTAAGAGAGCAAGAATGAAAAGCACATGGTCTCTTAAACCAAGGCTTGGAGCTCAGCAATGTCACATCCATTTTACTGATCAAGACCAGCCCAGACTCAAGAAGTAGAGAGATAGACTCCACTCTTGATTGGAAGAGCTGCAAACAATTGGTTTAACCTACACACTCAGTGAGAGAAATCACCGATTTGCATATTATATTTTAGCTGCTGCTGTCTCATAACACTGTTTAAATTCACCAATAACTCAAAATTATGGCAGCTATTAGATCCACCTTTAGATCTTGTTAGTTAAGGGATTAGTAAAGAAGCATATACATTATTATATTACCAGTTTGGTTTTTAAATATATTAGTCTCCTTTTAAGTTCTATATATTTTATTTTATGCATTTTAGAACACACTGTGAGAAGCAGTCTGAAGGCTTCATTCGATTACAAAGGGACTAGTGACACAAAAACGATTAAAGGGCAGTAGGTCGTTTTCCTACAACTGTCACTATCAACTTCTGCTAACCATTATTGTGGATACTGTAGAGAGACATTATTGACATACAGGTTTATTATGGTGGCAAATGTGTAAAGTCTTAGAAATAATAAGAACCAAAGAAGAATCTCAGGCCCCAGTTCTGAGTCAGACTCAGAAAGGCTAGAGCTCTGATGTCAGTCACTGCCAGATGTGTCCAAGCTCATCGCCTACTGTGGCTGCCCTGGAGAAGTGGGACCAATGACATCTCCCACTCGGCCTCCTTCCACCTAGAATGCATTTTCCAACACTTTCTATACTCAGCCAGGAACTTTTGTGTTCTGCTTACAGTGATGGAAGAAAATCTCAACAAGACAAACTGATATTCCCTGAAGAAAACAGAAATTAAGGCACATATTCAATGCATGTGTCTTTGAGCAGAGAATAAAGACACATGCGAAGTTTAAGAACATCATCTCATTGCCATTTAATCTTTTTTCCACCAAAATCATGGTTTGGATTTGACCTAGTAGAGCTAACTAAAAACGGTTGCTTAGAAAAACTGCAGAAAATGAGTGGTCATGCACATCATTTTGCCTTATTACTGACGAATTTGGTTATTTTTAATAGTAAAAACCTTACTATAGCCAAGTCCGCTTTACAGAGTAAAATTATTAATATTCTGGATAATAATAAGCATAGTATAATGACATGGTTTTCACAAAAAGCACAACCTCTGTGGGAAAACTAATCAAACCCTTCTTTCAACTGACTGTTATCCAGGGGCTCCCAAACCCTAAAAACTAGGATTTTTTTAACTTCAAATCTAAAAGGTGGAGGAGCGATCTTTATGAACAACAGCTTCAATCTCCATTGCTAAAGAAGGCATGGCCTGAAAAGTTTCCAACTTTGCAAAATGCTGGGAGGAATGGGAGCAAACAGGAGAAAGCCACACTGAGCCTCTGTCTCCACTTCCTCCCAGTGCTGAGCCAGGCTGAGAGCTGGCAGCGGCTGCACAATGAGACCCGCACTCTGTTTCCTGTCGTCCTGGAGCAGCTGGACGACTACAATGCTAAGTTGTCAGATCTCCAGGAAGCACTTGACCAGGCCCTTAACCACGTCAGGGATGCCGAAGACATGAACAGGGCCACAGCAGCCAGGCAGCGGGACCACGAGGTACAGTGGACACTCACCATCAATGCATTTCAGCATCAGCAGTGTAACGGTACACCAAGAAGGGGCAGTTGATATAAATTTTTTAAAAATATTGGTATATTTAAATACTTATATTTTAAAATATTGGTGTATTTTTTGCTGCCATAAATTACTAACATGTGTGTTCCTAAAATCAACTTGAAACTAGGCTAATTGTCTAGTTCTTGCTTTGATAAGAATGCAGTAGTTCTGGTGCTTGTATCCATGTGTATGGATCTGTTGTTCTTGCAAGTAGGTAAGCAACGCATAGCTTTTTTTACACTGAGAGCACTAGAAGGCCAAAGCATCTCAAAACCGTGTGTTCTGGGTATGTGTAATTTTTGGAAAGGCACGATAAGCAAATCTCACAGTCTGGCTGGTCAGCAGCTGCAGGGATAAGGAGACTAATTGCCAAGGCCATGCAAATGCAAAGAGGAAGGTGAGGAAGATTCCCAGACGTGACCATAGCTTACACAGATAGTCATCTCATGGGGCCAGAATTGGCGCATGCCCACACCTACAGAGCTGAGAACTGGTAGTGGTCACGTGTCTGCTTCAAGCAATGTGTGTATTCACAGCCACTGGCATCAAGAGGGGCCATCTTTTGATAGGATGACACATGCATGTTCAAACATACTTTAAAAGATTAGGGAGAAAAGAATACTGTGAACAAATACAAACCAAGTATGAGCAAATTCATGAATTCAGTTATGTATTGTTGTGGTTGGCAAAAGCCACTTCAGCTAGGCTCTCTAGCCCGATTTTCAGTCATCATTGCCCCTTAGTAAGAATCCTTGTAAAATTTCTTAAATAAAAGTTAATTACACTCATCAGCACTATTTGCTAATGGGAGCAAATCCCTAGCCAGTATTTTTTAGAATAATACGGTTGGGATAGCATTTTTTTTTTTTTTAAATGAATGCATGATTATCTTATTGTTTCAAGGTAGTCGCTGGGACTCGCCTTACCCTTGAAGTGTCCCCCTTTCCCTCCTCCACATCCAGTCAACCACAGGTTCCTCCCAGGTTTACTATGTGACAGGTTTTAGCTCTCTTCTTTCTTTTCCATTCCTCTACAACTTCTGTAGCTCTGACTTTCGTTGCTTCTCTACCAAAACAGTCTCCCCTTCTCTCTCCTCCATCCTTGCTTCCTTCCAAGCCATCCTCTCCACCCTGCCAGAGCGGCTCACCTTCGTCACAGTCTGACCGCAACTACGTGTGCCCATCAATCCTTTCATTTCTCCTCATCACTTCTAACAGTGCTTTTGACACTGCAACTTGTGAGTCATTTCGCAGGTTACAGAATAAGTTTCATGGGTTGTAACCAGCAGTTGTTTTTTTTTTTTTTTTAAGAGATAGATAAAAGAAAATGAAATCAAGGGAATAGAAAATATCAAAGTGTAACACATATAGCAAGGTATGGTTTCCTCGCAGTTCTGCCTTACATATGTGTACCAGGTTGCAACGTATAATTCATTGTTAACCTCTGAAAGACATTATCCTATAGGATAGCCTATGCTCTTTCACGTGGCATTCGGGACTCCCTCTGATCTGACCCTACCAGCCTCCTCAGCCTCACCTCTTATTCTCCGCCTCACACATTCTGTTCAGGCAATATCACACTACCAGTAATCCCACTTGCCTGGAATGGAGACCACTTTTTCTTTTCGACTCATCTGGCTAACCTCACTCATCCTTTAAGTCTTACCTCAGGCACCACTTTCTCCTGAAGACCCAACCTATACTCCAATCCCATGACATGTTTTGCACAGCTCTGTTTCTGAATTGTGATCATTTGCTAATGAATCTGTCTTCCCCATTGAACTCAGGGCTCCAAAAAATAAGGGAATCGTGTCTCCTTTGTCTTTGAATCATGGAGCATTTAGCACAATGCCTGACACAAAGTAACAACTCAGTAAAAAAATGTGTTGATGTAATGAAAACCTTAAGGACTTTCCAATTTGAGGATCCTGTAGTTTTGTCAGATTGTGCCCAAGTTTATTGAAGATGCATTTTCAGTGCTAAGTAATATAAATAATGAGTGATTCTTCCCATCCTGAAAGATTTAAGCCCATACCCGAAGCCTGCAGGATAACACTATTCTATTCCCAAGAGAAAATTTAGAGCATTTAAGTGAGACGGAAACAACACTGCAACCTCATGCAACAATTCCCAGGGTTCACCAATGAAGACCCAGAACTATGTTCAGTCCTGCAAGCCCTGAAATGAGAAGTGGACCTGCCAACCCACACCGGTCCTGGTAGGACAAGGGCAAGCACTGGCCTGCAGGAGACCCCAGCCAGACTACAGCTGTGCCCTTAGCCACAGGGAGTAATGTTTACTGCTGAGAAAAAAGCAAGACCTATTATTAATACTACCGATAGGAGTAAACTGTATTTGGTTCTCATTTTAGATTGTGAGTTCTCGATCTCAGCCAAGTGCTTTGTCTTCTACATAGCTTTGCGCTAGAGAACACGTATTTTGTGTGTTAACATGTTCGGTTCTCTTTTGATTTATTTTAAGGAATAGATCTTATCTCCAAAGTCCTTTGTAAATTTTATAATCAGGAAGGGTAGCACACAGTCAGTGAACTGAGAACCAAAGTGTCTGCATAAGCACAAACCAGCTGATTTGCTGGTGGTTGGTAAATGTCAGGGTGCGTGCAGGGCACAGTGGACTTTGTAAATGTAACAAGCAGGAGGACAGTGTTGCCTATATGAAGAGACTTCAGTTCTAAAAGTGAATGATTGCCAAAATAGGTTTTAAATAAACTTATACAGTTTGTTTTTAAACTTCATGCATGTGGCTACCAAAAATTTGGCATTTTTGATTCAGACAAATGGTAGTGCTCATTTTAACTTTACCAAACAGACCCTTCTACTGCGTACAAATGAACAGCATGAGCAAGATTTCAGGAAGGGAACAGCATAGCGTTGAGGAATTTGAAAGTCCTGCTCCCTCTCGGTTCTCCTTCCTCTTCCTGACCTTTGGATCTGGCATTAGCCACAGTTGCACCCCTTTTGCCCCCATCTCCTCCCTCAGTGACTTCACCCAGTCTCACTGCTTCAGTCCTTAAAAGGGATTTATTTGTGGATCTGCATCCTTATTCAAAACTGAGCCCCACAGGACAACTTTCATATTTGTGTCTGTTTGCGGGAATAGCTACATGGATTAGTCTTGCTATTACCTGCTGAAAATCAAACCTTTTTTCCTCCCATTTCCCTTCCTATTTTCTTATTCTTTCTCATTCTTGTCCAGGGTTCTCCTCTCCCCTCCAAGTCCCCAGGCTCTAAGTCAGCCCCTCCTGCTCTGGGGTTCTGTGAGCAGTGATTTCTCCAGTCCTTTGTGTCTCACTTGTATATATTTTGGTCTGCCCCCTGCCTAGGCTCCTGGCTTCTCTCCCCTTGAGATTACTGCCAGATTCGATTTCAAGGTATCCCTCTAAATGTATAGAAACTATATAATGAACCTTCATCAAATGCCTTCAATGGCTTCCTACTTAAGAAAGGTAAATTCTTAGCCACCCATCGTCTGAGTCCACCTACTGCTCCAGTGGTATTTCTTGACTTTCCTACAGACTGTGCCTCTTAGCCACTGGAGACCATGCACATTTTCTTCTTACTGCTTTTGCTCATGGTATCTCCTTCGCTCATCTCTCTCATCCATGAGTAATTCTGTCTAGCCTTTAAGCCAGGTTAAGTGTCTCTCTCCGTAGAGTGCCTCACCTACTCACTCGAGTCCAGTGGTTCCTACATTGCTGCAGTCTTACATCTTTTTGAGAATTCAGTGAAAACTATGGAACATGCGTGTGCACAGACACGCACAGACACACACGCACACACACACATATCCCTGCCATGAGAAAAATGTGCACTTGTTCACACGTATAAGACTGACAGGCAAGTTCAGGTAGTCTACCTTAACCCCAGATTAAGAATGCTGGCTCGGTGGCTCACGCCTGTAATCCCTGCACTTTGGGAGGCCAAGACAGGTGGATCACCTGAGGTCAGGAGTTCGAGATCAGCCTGGTCAACATGGTGAAACCCTGCCTCTACCAAGAATACAAAAATTAGCCGGGCATGGTGGCGGGCACCTCTAGTCTCAGTTATTTGGGAGGCTGAGACAGGAGAATTACTTGAACCCAGGAGGCAGAGGTTGCAGTGGGCTGAGATCGTGCCATTGCACTGTAGCCTGATTGACAGAGTGAAACTCCACCTCAAAACAAAAAGAACTCTAGCTGCCAGAAGGAGTTCCTCCTTCCTCTCTACTGGTGCAGTCATTGGTTGTACCACTGGAATGATCACCAGGCATCATCACATTCAGCATATATTCTTCTATGTTCCTGTCTAGGAGTCACTCTTAATTGCTCAATGCATAACTCTGTGTGTGTGTGTGTGTGTGTGTGTGTGTGTGTGTGTGTGTGAGATGGTATGCATCTAGTCTAACACCCCTAGACTGTGAGCATCCAAGGGTGGCACTCCTGCCTCACACAAATTATATCTTCCTAGCACCAAACACGATAACTTGCATTTGCTACATTTGTTGATGAACAGATGGATGGACAAATGCTTGTAGCACTCTCAAGTAATACAGATTTGATTTATGTACGCTGGTTCTTCCTGATTACAAATACTCTTATTTATTTCGTATTAACTTGGACTTCTAAATTACTAAACCCTACTTTTACCATTCTTTTGCAAACTTTTGCATATTTAAATATCATGAAATTTTAATTCTTTCCAACAAAATTTAAAATCCAATGTTTTATTTGTAGTCTTTCTTACGACAAAGAGATTTGAATGGATCTGACCTTACTGGAATTTGACTCTGTGTTTTAGAAAACAAACTTCAGTGGGTTTGTTGTTGTTGTTGATGTTTTGAGACACAGTCTTACTGTCACCCAGGCTGGAGTACAGTGGCACAATCTTAGCTCACCAAAACCTCTGCCTCCTGGGTTCAAGCAATTCTGTGGCCTCAGCCTCCCGAGTAACTGGGATTACAGGCGCGTGCCACCACACCCGGCCCAAATTTAGTGTTTTAATTTTACATTTCACTATTACACCTATAGCATGGGCTAGAAAAGAATAACCCCCAAATTTCAGTTCTCATACAAAACCAAAAAAGTACCCACAGAGCTTAATCATTTTGACGTGTGCCAATAGTAGCCATACAACTAGCAATTACATTATTTTGTCATCTTACTTCTAACCCCAAAGGGTAACAGAATGATTAAAATCTTATCAGATGAACATGAGATAGTATATTTTAAAAGTAAGTAAACTACTCCTTCAAAAGCACTGTTTGGGGATTATTATATACTGAAGCTTTAGCTTCCCGGGACTGTTTTTTCTTTTTTTTTTTTTTTTGTTTTTTGGTGACTTTTTTTTTTTTTGACCATGGAACTTTTTCTATATTTTGCATATGTGATATGCACAATGAAGCATGCTGAATAGTGACAATTATGTCATTTTCATAGTTATCAGTTTTCAACATTTTACTTTGTTCAAGCTGACCACTTTTCTGTGGAAATACCTTTATTTGTTTCAAAGCTAATTTTATTCATTTCTGTCTAATGCTATATATGGTCAACGGGAGAAATTCATTAACTTGAAGCATATTGTTTTTCATCTACTGCAAATAAGCTTATATACAGTGCTATTAGCACACAGTTTTGAAGTTTGTCTCTGACCTCAGGATGTTAGTAGTGTTCTCCCGCAGTCACTCAGAGAGAACTTACAGAAGGGGTAAAGAACACTGTAAAAGGAAAACAGTTTTGTAAGAGGTAAATAATATCAACCTTTTTTCAACTCCCTTCTTTTACATACTTTAATACACACATTTTACAATATTGCTTTTGTCCACAGCTGTATAACTCCCAGTCTTTGTAAAGATAAGAATAATTGATCTCAGATAGTCACACTGTATTAGGCTTGATGGATATTCAGGGGAAATTGATTCTTTTAAAATGTTCTTGCATTAAGAGGATGTTCAAATGTGATTCTTTTCTGTCTCTAGATCTACATCTACCCCATAGCAACATATTTGGAGAAGATGAGTTCCATTCTTCCTTTTCACGAAGTCAGGAAAGGCTGCAGGGAGTAAGAAAGGACATCAAGATGAACTTAAAAAGTTTTAAAGTATTTCCTTCTCTATCTAGGCTTCTATAATTATTTCTATGATATCCTAGATTTCACCATAATGTATATTTCAACTCTAACTTAAGTCACTGTTTCTAAGGTAACTTCAACTCATTTTTCACTCAACTTGTAAAATGAGTCTTTTACTTTTCCCTCCTAAAGTTTCTTTCTATGTTTCTTTCAAACGCTAAACTCACTGGAAGCTCCATAATATTTCTTCAGAATCACAGTGTCCCTGCCTCTAGAACCTAAAAGTGAGGGTAGAAATTAAAGTACTCATCAAGACGTGTATTAATATTTACTTTCCCTTCTCAAAACATCTGAGGATTTACAATAAAGAGCTCTGAGTGGTATGAAGCAAGATTACAATTTGATGCTTTAATAGTAGGGCCACTTTTAATTTTTAAAAGGACATTAAGATTATTTTTGTATATTCTCTGTTCCTGTCCAAATGTGCTGTTTGTGTCAGGCCCAGAGCTGGCACATGATAAATGCTTTTAGAACTAATTCATATTCCAATCACTGCAAATGTAGAGCCTGTGTTCAATCCTGTCTCCACAGTCCTTTATATTCTGGGAAAAAGAGTCAAATGCCCTCTCTAATGCGCTAGCTCTCTTTGAAATGACAGTGTTATAATAATCCTCCATGCATCTAATCTCCCAAGATTCTTACTGTTGTTGTCTCCATATTATAAATGAGAAAACAGCATCAAACAGGTAGCGTGCCCCAAAGGCACACAGCAAGGATGGAGCTGGGATAGGAACCCAGATTTGTCTGAGTCCAAAGAGAGCAAGTTGGTATTTAATGCTCTCCCCGATGCTTTCCCTAAAGATGTATTCATTTCACTCTCCCTTACTCTTCGTTCCTGCAGAAACAACAGGAAAGAGTGAGGGAACAAATGGAAGCGGTGAACATGTCTCTGAGCACATCTGCGGACTCTCTGACAACACCTCGCCTATCTCTTTCAGAACTTGATGATATAATAAAGGTAAGGACGCACGTGACTTGTTCAGGTTTGTATTTCCAGCAGGTTGCAACAGCAGCTCAGGGTCACAGAATAATAATAAATTCAGATCTATCAAGTGAGCAGGCATTATAAAGATCAGATGACTGAATGTTTTAGTTTCTTGCACTGTACAACAGTCACTAGCCACATATGACTACTTAAATTTAAATTGCTTAAAATTAAATAAAATTAAAATTTTAGTTCTTCAGTCACATTAGCCACAGAGCTAGCAGCTACTATATTCAGTGGCACAAGCATGTGCGGAAACAGGCATTGCGCCACTGAATATAGTGGAACTTCTTGCAGAGAGTTCTACTGAAAGTGCTGCTCTCGATCCATCCTACTCGCTCTTTACTCATAAAGTTGTGTTTAATAAATCTGGTTTTCAAAATCAATAAAAATCACATTTTGTAAAAGTAGAAAATTTCCAATAAAATGCAGTGAACTGAACTATCATGAAATAACTCTCAGCTCATTTTTATTACCTTTTGAAACATATCACTTTCAGGCCATTTGATTGTCATCTCATCCTTTGACTATTTCAATACCAAACTCTCTGTCTTTCTCTCCAACCTGACTCCCATCACTCTCCTTGGTGACAGCAAAATCCATATGGATGAAGTCACCAACTCTCTGACCTCCAGTTCCTTGAACTTGTCCTCTCCAGCAAGCTTATCCTCCAGTCCACCTCTGTTATCCCACCTGTGGCCATACCCAGGTCTTGTCCTCAGTAACAGTACCTCCTCCCAAACCCTAGTTTCAAGCATCTCCCTCCCAGAGCACATCTCCTATCTCACTTACTTTAGAATGCCCACTCCAGTAATTCTCTGACCACATGGAGACCTCCCTGCCTTTCTTACCCTACCCCTCTCATGTGCTTGCTTCCCTCCTTAAGCAACTCAAATTACCAACATAATCATTCTTTCAAAATACCCTTAACTACCGTATCTGCCTGTTCGTCTGTTGTGCCTACCTGAGATTACTGACTCATCCCCAGCACCATGGCCATACCAGAGCAGCTGCATGCAACTGGTGGGAACCCACTTCGCCTGCTATCAGTTCTGCCTGGTGACTTGGCTTCCTGCTTTCTGAAAAATCAGAGACAAACAGAGAACTCCCTTGATCTTTCCTCCCCAAATCCGCTGGCCTGCCTGCATTTGCACCCACACCTCTGCCTCCCCTCCGTTGTAAGCATTCCTTCTCCTGCCCGGCCCCTTCCTGTGCCCCAAACCCCATCCTTCCTCACCTTGAAAACAGGTTGCAGGGTTTCACTCCTCAAGTTATACCCTCTTTCTTCTGGATCACCCAGTTTCTCATTCTTTACTAAATCACTACCATCAGCATACAAACATGCTGTACTGTCTCCTATCTTTTAAATATCCAAAAGAAAAAAGCCCTGTAAAAAAAATATATATATTTTATAAAGCTTGCATCCCCTCTAACTTCTGTCCTACCACTCTGCTCAGCTTCACAGTAAAATGTTTCAACAGTGACTTGCCATTGCTGTTTCTACCTCCCAGACTCCCACTGTCCCCTATACTCAGCCATTTCTGAAGTGGGTTCCATCCCCTTCACTGAGACTATTCCTGTCCAGATCACCAGTGACCCACCTGTACCAAAACCAGGGTCGCCTGTCTCTCCCAGGCTTTCTCAGTCCTCCCTCCTCTAAACACCAGGTGGTGCCCTTGTCCTGGCTGCTGTGGTACCCGCGCACAGCTTCTCCCCTGGCTGGCGGTTTCTTCCCGGCCCCCTTTGCTTACTTCGCCTCTGCACACCCTCTAAGTGGTCAATATTTTAGGCTCTGCAGGCCACATACAACCACTGTCTCTTATTTTTTTCTGAGTTTTGTTTTGTTTTGTTTTGTTTTTTACAACCGCTTAACTATGTAAGATATATTCTCAGCTCAGGGCTATATAAAAACAGGCTTCGGTTGGGTGCAGTGGCTCATGCCTCTAATCCCAGCACTCTGGGAGGCCAAGGTTGGGGACAGTGCTTGAACCCAGGAATTCAAGACCAGCCTGGACAACATAGTGAGACCCCCATCTCTACAAAAAAAAAAAAAAAAATTTAATTAGCTAGGCATGGTGATGCATGCCTGCAGTCCCAGCTGCTCAGGAGGCTGAGATGAGAAGATCACCTGAGCCCAAGAAGTGGAGGCTGCAGTGAACCATGATGGTGTTTCTGCACTCCAGCCTGGGTGACAAGGTGAAACCCTGTCTCAAAAAAAAAAAAAGAAAAGAAAAAGAAAAGAAAAAAAAGACTTGAGCTACACTTGACACTGGGCCATGTTGATCTCTGCTCTGGATAATGAATGGCTCTGTGCTTGGTCCTAGGCCTTCTTTTCTAACTATACTCTCTCCCTAGCTGATCTCATTGACCCCCTCGGCTTTAAAGAACAATTACACACCGATGATTACACAATTATACCTCCAGCTATCACACCCCACGGAGTTCCAAACTCCTATATCCGAGTGCTTACTTGACATTTTCAAGTCAGAACTCAGGATGATTGTAATAAAGTCACAATCTCATCTACCGTGTATTAATAATAGATATATCAAACTTGACATGTCTTAAATAAAACCCACTCCTTCCCCAGTCTTCCCCATCTCAATAAATGGCGCAACCCAATTGCTCAGATCAAAACTCCAAATCCCAGCACTTTGGGAGGCCGAGACGGGCGGATCACGAGGTCAGGAGATCGAGACCATCCTGGCTAACATGGTGAAACCCCGTCTCTACTAAAAATACAAAAAGCTAGCCGGGCGAGGTGGCGGGCGCCTGTAGTCCCAGCTACTTGGGAGGCTGAGGCAGGAGAATGGCGTAAACCCGGGAGGCGGAGCTTGCAGTGAGCTGAGATCCGGCCACTGTACTCCAGCCTGGGCTACAGAGCGAGACTCCGTCTCAAAAAAAAAAAA